>NC_055977.1:24167848-24198738 GCF_018492685.1 Alosa sapidissima
TCACACTTTATTTCTCACTTGCACGCACACCCTCTCTCCCCCACACTCACATACACAGACAGACGCAGAGACACACTTTTTCTTTCTCATGCACACACACACACACACACACACACACACACACACACACACACACACACACACACACACACACTCTCTTATCAGCAGTCATCTCGTTCTCCACATGTCGGGAGGAGTTGGCCCAGCATACCTCTATTAGCTGAGAACTCAGGATCTCGCCTTCAGGCGTCCATTTGGCCCCTTCCATCCCTACCCCCACCCCATAAAGACCCACCCTATTAAAGAGCCATGCTGAAGCTCTAATAATCTTGCATCGCTCCCCATGGTGTTGAAGTGCGCCCCAGGAGACCTGATTAGCCCAATCAGCCCAGTTCCTGGAAGTCCACCGTGGGTTGTGTTGTTTTCCCCACATAATATGTAAAACTGATCAAGTCTAATAAGTGGTGTGGGGAGGCCTGAGTACAAGTCCCTGCCCGCACAGGTCAATCAGTCTCCTTAATTACTCATTCTAAATGCTGCTGTGTCACTACCAGCCTGGCAGGACTCGTATGATATCATTTGAATCATATTAACTGTCCAGGGTAGGCCAGGTCAAGAACACACACACACACACACACACACACACACATATATATACATATATACACACACACACACACACACACACACATATACACACACACACACATACACACACACACACACATATACACACACACACACACACACACATATACACACACACACACACACACACACACAATCTCGATTGGATCAGATTCCATTTCACACAGATCTCATTGTTATCATGTACTGTTCCCACACATCTCAAACAGGTCACAGAGGTCTTCAGCTCCAGCCTGCACCCTGAGCAAAACGATAGTCAGAAATTGATTACTCTTAACCATGAAGTTGGGAACCAAATCTAGCAGGAACGGACAAAAGGCCTGAGTAAAACCCTGCACATCCATTTTCATGGTTACTGTATAACTGAATATTTGATATTGGACCCTTTCTATTGGCACAATTAAAACTAGATTAGGGTTGTTTTAAACCGATAGTGGTCCCATCCAGTTGTGTGTTGTGAACTTCTTTAATGTGTCTGTCTTCACATGCCTGAAAGAGCCTTCTCAAAGAAAGCTGACATGCATTTGAAGCAACACCCTGGGGAAGCAGAGGCTGTGTCACTTTATTCAGAATCATTAAATGCATCTGCTCTGCCCACCTCATCAGGAGGGGGGGGGGAGGAAAAGAATGAGTGAGAAAGCGGGAAAGGGAGATCGAAAGAGGTAGAGCGAGAGAGACCGAGAGAAGGGAGGCAGAGGTGACCGATGCCTCATAAGACTGTAACATTAGTATCAACAGAGAGCAAAAGTTGACCTTGTGTCTGCTATTTGCCAGGGTCAAATGGTTTGAAGGTTAAAGAGAAAATGTTGGGAGTGTAGCGTTTTGGTCTTTGGTCCCAATGTGAAGAAAAGGGCTGAAAGCAGCTGAATGGCCCTGAAGAAGCTTCACTGTTCCACATTCTCTCTAGTATGAAGCACCTGGCCCAGAAGTGGCCCAGGTCTGAACCAGAACTGGTGTTTTCCAAAACAAGACAAACTCCAAGCACCCTCTTTTTAGATAGTTAAAAAGGCCTTTATATTCATGGCTCGGTCATTTTAAACTTTTAAGAACTTAATAGCAAGATAATAGAAAAACACAACACTGCTTGCTCCACGGTGCAACCAATTTATCAGCAATCCTGCGTCTTGGTCGTCAGTTTATTAATAAATTGGTTGTACCATGAAGCAAGCACTGTTGCACTTTTCAGGTCTCTTGCTCTTAAGTTGTGCTTGCAAAATAGCTTCACCTGCAGTATAGCTTATCAGCTTATCAAGGTGTCCGTCTCCTCTCCATCCTCTATGAAATCTTTAAAAACTCAACCCAACCTTTGGAGTTTAAAAACTCATTTTGTTTGAGGTAAGAAGCATCTCCCTGTACTTCCACAGGTCCAAAATGAGCTGGCAGCAGCACTTGCTCGGAAGGCAAGAAAGTCAAGTAAGCATGTTTCGGATGATCTTACATGTCAAATACTACTACTAAAGATTCCATACAATATCTTCTTAATATGCATGCTGTACAAACTAGGAAAAGTAGGAAAACAGTATAATGTAATGTATAATGTAAAAAGTATAATCTGTCCTGAGTTTGTACTTGAGAGTGCTTGATATTAGATGATTTTATTTTATTTATGTATAGTATTTTATGTGCTATGGACCTGTGTGGGCCTGAAATAAAGATTGAATTAAATTCAATTGAAAATGTCTTGTTTGATAATTATTGAGGGCACTCTTTGCTGTAGATATGATTTCTGATGATGTGTGTGAGGGGTAACTGCTTGTTGGTTTGTCTGCAGTGTCCGAAGAGGATTCCTCCGAGTCTGCTGAGAGCTCTCCACAGGAGACCCCCAAAAGCAGTGACGTCCAGGCCAAAGTAAGAGACACACACACACACACACACACACACACACACACACACACACACACACATACACACATACACACACACACACTCTGGAGTGCGTGATTGAAGAGTTTGGTCAGTTTTCTGTAGTTTTCTATGGTTGAGACCAATGTTATTCAGGGATGTTGATTGGAGTTGACACCAACATACCTGCCCTTGAACAGAGGAGGCCTATCTCAACATTTTGACCGCGCAAAATGTATCCACCTAGTGAGCTCATCTCTAAACTGTCATTTTGAAGACAAACTTGCAAAATGTGACCTTGCCCGGAGGTTGGAGGGTATTCAGTATTCACAAGCGATTTCTTTCATCTGGCAGTGAATGTAATCTTTACCCTACAACCCTGATTGGCACACACTCAGTCCATGTTTACTCGTGATAATCACTAGGAAAGTGGGACAGAGGCGTTTTGAAAAGGAGATACAAGTGTATCTGCAGCAGAGTATCCAAAAGGGTCATTCTGTGTGAAATCAGAAAAGGTTGTTGCTGGACTGTGTCAGATTGTATGGTGACCTTGTCTATATCATGAATGAGTCCCAAAACCAAGGCCTGTAAAACATTTTCTAATCAAAGCTTATATCTTTTCATTTTTTCAGCCCTTGATATTACCTCAGCTTTACAGCCTGAAGCAATGTTTGGGCATTAATATCATGAAAATTACTGTTTATAGCCAACCCAAACTTTATAGGACAGAAGACAAATGTGTTTTCAGTTTGACCAAACCATTAAAAGTTTGTACAGCATGCTGATTGGGTTTGACATCCATCCTACTAAGTTTGGGTAGGCTAGGAATAAAACTTTTAAAGATAGTAATGCTCTAACATGACCTCCAAGACACATTTCTGAGAGAGTAAATGATTTTTAACATTTTCCTGGATTCTGTCTGATTTGACGCATAATGACCCAAAATGGAGAGCAAGAGAGAGAGAATGAGAAGGAGTATGTGAGAGGATGGGAGAGAGGGATTAGGGAGGGGGAAAGAAAGAGACTGTAAGTGTACATGAGGGAAAAGAGCAAGACTGAAAAAGAGAACATGTGAAAGAAAAAAGCAGGATGGAGGAAAGAAAGGGTGGAGGAGGCACGGGGAGGGAGAGAGGGAGTGATGGGGGAAAAAAGGAAGAGTAACATTTATGCTTCCTACAGAAAGGAAAATGTCTTTAAATGATTCAACAACACGGGGGAACAATGCAAGTCCCTGCGTCACATTGCCTGTACTCGGCAACACTACAACTAACAGCTCTGGCTAAATTAAGATCCCGAGATGCGTCCATGTACCTTAAGCTTGCACGTGGGCACTTGTCGCGTACACACACACACACACACACACACACACACACACACACACACACACACACACTCATGTGTTTGTGTGTGTCCATGTTTGCCTGCTTGTTTGGATAAAGCCCTGTTTGTGTCTTTTGTACTTTGAGTGTTTTTAAAAAGAGATGAGATGAGTGGTAAGGAGAGAGGGAGGGAGGGGGAGAGAGAGAGGAATGGAGGGAGGGGGGAGAGAGAGAAAGAGAGAGAGAGGTAGAGGAGGGCAGGATAGCATTGATCAGAGGAGATGAGAAAGCAGTGAGCGAAAGTGGAACGATAAGGAGGAGGAAGAGGTTTTTGGAGAGGAAGGTCATGGCTTCAGGTGCTAGAGAGAGAAAGAGGGGGGAGAAGAGAAAGGGATGAAAAGAGGGTGGGTTAGGGAGGTCAAAGAAAGAGGGGAGGAGGGCAATGAGTGACTGCAAAAGAGCAAGTAGGAGGAAGAAAGGGAGAGAGAGATTGTGACAGAGATAGAGAGAAAGATGGAGTGAATGAGAGACAGACAGAGCATGAGAGAGAAATGAGAGCGATAGAGCGATAGAGAGGGATATTTGTGTATGTCCAGACCAAGGGGGAGGGAGAGAGAGAGGGAGATGGAGGGAGGGAGGGAGATGGAGACGGACAGAGTGGGTCTCTTGGCATGTCTTCAAACAGGGGAAACCTCTTTGCTCTATCTTAATTATTTATCAGCTGTGCCATCGTCAGCAACAGAAGCCTGGGAACACGGAACCTATGGTGCTCTGGAACACAGAACACCCCACACACACACACACACACCCTGCTGGGGTTACGAGAAACTCCTGACACACACACACACACACACATACACACACACACACACTAACACACACACACTAACAAGCACACACATTCTTATGTAACCAAATCAACAGTTTGACTCATGTCCCATTTCTGTGTTAAAAAAAGCACCGTCCAGTTTCATGTTTTTGTGTATTTATTTACGCGGCCTCTAACGAGGGCCTCTGAGGAGGAAATGAGTAGTGGGTAGGGGGCTGTGTGTTGGGGTGTGAGGGGGGACATGAGCAGGAAGTGCACTGGGGTATTCTTGGTAGGGTTTGGGGTTGAAACAGGGCCTGAGAGAGTTGTTATCATGGGTGTTTTCTTAGTAAACAAGTCCGAGAGTGGGAAGGTGGCCGGTGTAGGGGAGGTGGGGGGTGGTTGGAATGCAGAAAGGTGTGTGTGTGTGTGTGTGTGTGTGTGTGTGTGTGTGTTTATATCTGTGCACATTAGTGTACAGTAACTGCTTTTGTGTATTTGTGTTCATTTTTTATTCATGAGTATGTGTTTGCATGCATGTCTGCATGAAGATTATTTTGGTGTGTGTGTATGTGTGGTCTGATGTGTACCTTTTTTGATGTTTTGTCTGTGTGTGTCAGTGCGTACGTGTGTATCTGTTTGTGTGTGGGTGCAGGTGTGTCTGTAATTTTGGGCAGTTGTTGCCTGTAGTCAGATTTGGCTCCCTTCTCTACATTGTGACAGGAGTCTCTGTAGACTCCATACAGTGCTAGCAGCCCTTGAGTGTGGAGAGGATGGAGAGGAGCCCAGAGTGTATTGTGTTTGTGTGGTGTGTGTAGGTGTATTTGTTTGTGTGTATGTGTGTTTTTTTTTAAGTGAATGGGTTTATTTGTGGTTGTGTGTGTTTTTGTGTGTATTAGATATGTGTGTGTGTGTGTGTGTGTGTGTGTGTGTGTGAGTGAGAGTGTGTTTTGGGAGCAGGATGTAACCGTAAAGCCTCAGGACGGCACTCTCGTCACAGGCGCTGCCGCTGCAGGTAATGACTGCCTGCATGTAATAACAGGCCTGAGCCTGCCTGGCAGTCTGTCTGTCTCCCACACCAGAGGGGCTGGACCAGGTCAGCAGCCCACGCTGTCTGCTCGTCATTCACACACACACACACACACACACACACACACACACACACACACATACACACACAGTACTGTGCAAACGTTTTAGGCACCCATTAGATTAGTTGTTTTAGCAACAATATGATTACCATATATGTTTATCTTTTTATAGTTTTCACTAGAATTCAACCAGAAGATAGACAGATTTTTTTTTTTTGCATTTCTGGTTCAGGCTCTAGTCTTTTGCATCTATTTGACTGGATGTTTTTGCAGTGTTATAATGACCAGTCTCACAAGGGGGAAGCTGGAACTGGTTGGTACTGGTTCTGGCTCTGACGCATCGGTATCAGAAGTGTGAAGGAGATGACGACACTGACAAATCAAAGATCTCATTGAAAAGCTACAGCTGGAAGAGTTCATTGCTCACCTAAATTGGAAAAAGCATGGCCAAAGATTTCTATTCAAAGATTCTTGATGAGGCAAGCTGACCCTCTATTCCCACCTGGGAATACAATGAAGAGGGTCACCGGAGATGTACAGTATGTTTCAGGCGGCTCCTCCACTTTGTGCCATGCCAAAATGCTCTTGACACGGCAGTGGCAGTTTTAGGGTGAGTTAAGGTCAAGTCAGCAGCTGAGACTGTCCATTGGCAGTCCATTGGCAGTTTGAGACTGAAATTGGACTGGTATCAAAACAAAAACTACATTTTATCTGTATTTAAATACTGTGTACAGTGCATATTTCCAGTGTTCTCTGGTCATATTCTAATTAAGAGTGAGAGTGAGAAATACTCTAAAAAGAAAGCAAAACATGTAAGGTGCCTAAGACCTTTGCACAGTACTGTGTATATGTATACAGTATATAGGCACACACACACACACACACACACACACACACACACACACACAGCAACGTACTTAACCTAGAGTGCCACTATGTCTGTTTGTCTCTTACTTTCTTCTTTTTCTTTTTCTTTCTGTGCGGTGGCTGTGTGTCCTTCCTGAGTCATATATCAGCACTTTTGCTTTTTAAGTGAGCAGCGTGTGGCAGATGAATATTTGAAAAGGGCCCCCCCCCCACCGTGAGCACAGCAGCGCTGGTGAAGAGCACAAGCAGATATGGGCAGCATGACATATTCATGCCATGTTGCCCTCTGTGTGTGTGTGTGTGTGTGTGTGTGTGTGTGTGTGTGTGGCCCACTGTGAGGAGTCCTCTCTACTTACTGAGGTTTACCATTGGGTCAATTTTCTTTCTTTCTTTCTTTCTTTCTTTCTTTCTTTCTTTCTTTCCTTCCTTCTTTCTCTTTTTCTGTCTTGTCTTTCTTTCATGTTTTCTCTCTGTGTGTTTCCTCTGCTATTGTATTATAGATGCTGTGTTCCTCCTCTCATAGAGACTCATCTACCCTTTCCTATCCACCCTCTCTCCCTCTCTCCCTCTCTCCCTCTCTCTGAGGTAGCTTAGCCCAGTAGAGTCCACTAAAGCCCAGAGATGGACGCTTATGAGCTCTCTCTTCCCTCTGGTATGCTTGGGGATTTTTCAGTCATGGCCTTTAATGTGTTATCCTTTCCTAACTGCCCCCCTATCTCCCCACCTCATTGTTCCTGTGGCACCATGGGATTGATTTACCTCACAGGAAGTCCTCCACTCTGGGCAAATGGCACCACGGCACAGGGTAAATAAACAAAACCCATGACCAGCCTGTGCTGGCTGATAGCTGATAGTCCAGTACACCAGAGGTCCAGTTCCCAGTTCACTCTGTTTAGGTCCCCAACCATACGATAAGTGTGTGTGTGTGTGTGTGTGTGTGTGTGTGTGTGGTGGAAGATTAACCGTATCTTCATATGGACTCATATCTACATCAAAGGAGCTCTATAAAGCTCAGACCTACTGATCTAAAATCAAATACATGTGAGATCATATATGGCCCACATAAGCTCTGTGAGCCAATCATGTGCAGTCTTCACCCTGCTACAGTACTTGCTACCACACACACACACACACACACATACACACACACTGATTGTCGGATTTCACATGCTTAAACTTCTGTAGACGGTAGACTGTACACACACCTGTTGCTGATGTTGCTGATTGTACAGAAAACACACACACACACACACACACACACCACCAACTGGAACAGACTAGCATCAAGGAAGAGAAAAAACTGTCCTGGAGTTTCCCCTTCCAGGCCTCATACAAAGGGAGGGGGAGTAGCTACATGTACCTCCAGACCTCTCTTCTTTCTGTTTCCTTCTTGCCCTTTCATTTTCTCTCAGTCTCTCTCACTCAGTCTTTCTTTTCAGCTTTGCTCTCTCTTCCTCCTATCTTTCCTTTCTCCTTTCACCACTCCTCCACTCTCTCTTTTCTTCCACTGTATCCCCCTCTCCCTTTCTCCCTTCTCTCTGTTCTCTCTTGTATAATAGATGTTGTCATACTCCTCTCATAGACTCTTAGCCAAGCTTTAATATCTACTCCTCTCCCTCCCCTCTGTGTAGAGGAGGAGCTATCAACTTACACACACACACACACACACACACATCCAGGCACACTTCTGCTACTTACACTTACACATGCCCCCCCCCTTCATATGCTGTGTGTGTGTGTGTGTGTGTGTGTGGCAGAGGGACGAGGAGGAGAGAAGGAAACTAGAGGGAGGAGATCACACACCCGCACACTCCCCCCCCCCCCCCCCCCCCTCTCTCTCTCTCTCTCACTCACACACACTCACTCACATGAGGAGTCAGTTATAGAGACACCTTGGGAGACCGCACTTAGAAGGTCCAATTCTTCATCACTCTCACCACACTGTTTTTGGCAGGAGACTGATGCCCTCTCTCTCTGCCAACTCTTTGCTGTGTGTGTGTGCGATGGTGTTGAATACTTTTGTTTTGATTTTTATCTCTGGAGATTGGACTGCTTTATTTGGAGTTCTTTTCGGGAGGTTTTAAGTCATTTTGTTTTGGGGTTTACAGGGGTTTAGCTGCTTTGCTTGGGTGTCTCCAGGAATTGAGGTTTTTTTTGTGGGGGGGGGGGGGGTGTGTTGAGATTGGTTTAGTTTTGGGATTGGATTTCTCTGGGTGGAGAGGTAAAGATGGGGACCATGTCGTGGGACTGCGGGCTGAAGTACCTGTTCTCTGTGCCCCCGGTGCTGCAGCAGGGGGGGGTGTGCGGTCTGCGGCCACCCGACGAGCTCTCCCGTCTGGAGATGGTCCAGCGGCTCGCTAAGGACGGCTGCCGCTTCCTCCAGAACCACAACTACCGCCTGCCCGACCGGACTGCACCGGTGAGTACCCTTTCGAACCTCGCTCTCTCCATCCATCTCTCCTCTCTGTCTCTCTGTTTCTTTTTTTCTCTCTTTTTATTCCTCCTATCCGTCGCTTGCTCTAATCACCATTTCTCCATCTCCGTGGTGGCACCTGTTGCTGTGGTAACAGACCCTGCTTATCTTGTTACGTTTGTTATTATCTAATGATAATTCCATGTCATTTGCATTTCAAGTGATGTTATAGGTGTTTATCGCACTGCTAGTGTTCACTTGTGTGCACATCTAAATGTGGGAACGTTTTTTTTTTTCTTATATAGGTCCAAAAGTAAGCTGAATCCTAATATTTTGAATTCTCTTTTGTTTATTATGATAATGTACTAATTGTTATTTATTATCACATCTGCTAAATGTACTTCCCCTGCTTACATGTTCATGAGTGTGATTGAGTTCCAACCTGGAGGCATGTCATCATGTAAAACTCGACCCAAACAAACAAAACCGTGTACGACATGACGCCACAAGCTTGAATTGGCGCTCTGCTTCAAAGGGATTCCTCCTTCTCCTGTTTCACCTGCTGCTAGCATCACACAGGAAGTCTGGGGCTCTCAGACACGCTGAAGCAGGCTGGCGTGAGTTGTTGCAGGAGGGGTGGTGTTACGTGTCTTACTCTCGCGGTGCGTTAGAGGCTGAACTGTTCAACTGTCCCGCCGGGCGCGCGAGCGAAAGAGACATGCCGCCTGGCTGGTCTCGTGTAAACAAGGCACCCGGTCGCACTAACTCAGCCCGAAGTGTTCCTGGACAGGGAGGAATTTTTAAGGCATGCGCACGTGTGTGCATACACAAGAAGACACACACGCACACACACACACACACACACACACACACACATGCACACACATGCACACACACACACACACACACACACACACACACACACACAGACGTACAGCAAGTCTGGGGATGCCTGTTGTTCTGCTGCAGCCAGGTTAATTGTGCCTAGAGGCGTGCAGCCACGTTTGACTAATCACATGGTAACGCTCGACTGTGCGAGTGTGCTTCATTTTCGCTACTTGTCCATTTTTGCTACTTGACTTGGCTTTATGGCTGCTGAACACCTGTACACCTCTGCTAAGTCCTATAAATGTAGAGTCGAGTGGTGATGGTTTTATTGTACACATTAATGGTACATACGTCAGACTGAGTGCATTCCTTTCATGTGTAGACTGTATGGATTTATAATAGATATGCTTAGGCAGGTTTGGGTGAAAAAACTAGGCTCTTGATGCTACTTCAACAGGCATTCTCAGAGTGATGGAGAGGCTCTGAAAATGGTTATAAATAGTGGTTGCATCGTTTGACCTAGAAATCCCATATTAACTACTTTGTAAGTGTTTAATAACCTGTTGTGTGTTATCCTCATATGAACTCTTTTCCTGGCTGAATGGAGATGTCATTAATCATCTATTGGGAGTTTATACAGTATCTCACTAATCATGTACCTTGCTCCTGAAATGCGTACATGCTGACTTTTTATTGGCTGTCGAGTTGCTGATAAAGTGCTCTGATTGGCTGTCCTCACAATGTCTAGCATTCTGTCTCTCCCTTCCTGCCATTCATTGCTCCTGGCGAGCCTTCGCTCTGTTGTCATAGCGATGTTTCAGCTCGGGCCCACTGCTCTATTATAGGAGATATTTTTAATCTGCCGCCCCCAGAGTGTCCTTCTCCATGGCGATTGACCACAAATCCGGGGACTCGTACGTCAGCTCTCTTAGCCCTTGATCGCTTTTGAAAGTGTTGATAAAATCAGAAATGATTACAATGTTAACCACTGTGCTCATGGTCCTACACACACACACACACACACACACACACACACACACACACACACACACACACACACTGTTGGCGCCGATGGCCCCTATAACAGGAGTCGTGTGGCCCCCGACCCGTGCAGACGCAGGGCGTTTGGTTATGTAAGCCTCCGTGTCTGTGGCCATAAAAGTCCAGGCTGCTGCTGAGACCGAACCAGAGCCAAGCAGCTGTGCAGCAGACACACACACACACACACACACACACACACACACACACACACACACACACACACAACATTGTCTTGGGTCTCACTCAAACAGGGGCTGCTTTGCTTTGGTATGGGTGTGTGTGTCGGTGTCGGTGTGTGAGTGAGTGGGCGGGGGACGCAGGGTCGTAACATGATTGGTGAGTCTGTTTCCTTTTGGCCAGTGTGTGTGTGCGTGATAGGCAGTTCAGACTGGGCTGGTTATCTCACCTTTCGTGCGCTGGAGGCTGAGAGCAAATGAGCTCCATCATGGTGACGATTAACAGGATTTAAGGCTCTAGACCAGGGGCTTTGGGCCTGACGCTCGGGAAGAAGCCCTTTCCTCTACCACTGTGTGTGTGTGTGTGACTTGAGGGTGTGTGTGTGTTTGTTTGTCCTTGTATGTGTTTTGTGTGTTGCACATGTTTGTGCCCTGACATTTTATCTTGTGTCGTATGTGCATGCATGCTGCTCTCTCTCTTCTCTCTCTCTCTCTCTTTCTTTCTTTCTTTCTCTTTCTCTCTTTCTCTCTCTCTCTCCCCCTCCCTGCCTCTCTCACTCTCTCTGTTTGTGGATGTGTGTCTCTTTCAAATATAGCAGAACAGCCCTGTCATTAGTAGTCTGCTTGTTGTTTTGCCTGATGTAGGGGGTGTGATGTTTTCTCCTCCTGACTGATACCCATGTATTGTCTTTTCACCGCTCCTTTCCAGGAATAAGACCCCTATCACTGCAGCCTAGTGGCCCCCCTGCCCAAGCTAGATTACCGCAGGGCATGTTTGAGGAAACAAGGGGTTACAGCTGAATACACACACACACACACACACACACACACACACACACACACACACACACACACACACACACCATACATATACACACATATACACGTATACGTAAGTGCTCAGGAACACAGGAAAGGAACACAAGTGCTTCCTGTTGGCTTTCCATGGAGCGCGCCGCTTTCCTTTCCTCTAAGCGCCCTCCTGTACGTCAGCCAGAAGATCTGTCAGCCCTTTCCCCTGACCGTGAGAACGCAGCGGACACCACCCTCACTAATAGGGTGACCACCCGTCCCGCGTAGCGCGTGCGCGCACAGCATTTGAAGCCATATTCATGCGTCCCGCAAATTGAGACTGTGTCACGCATAATCAATGCTTGCTCAAAAAAAATTTGGTCGCTCTATATCCTGCAGCCAGTTGCACGTAAGTTCCATCTTAGCTCAGTTCTAACGTAAACTGGCACGTTGAAGTTTACGAGCTACTAAAATGTATCGGGTTGCACCAAATTAAATAGTTTCAACATAACACCAGAGAATCCGTAGACGGGCTCTAGTAACACAAGTTATGACTTAAACTAGATGTATCGCAGAGCGGTACAAAATATGACCGCCGCCCAGTCCAGCACATTTTTTCCACAAAAAGAAATCACGCTGAAAGGCCTATATGATTCTAACTGTCTCACTAAATTGCATTATCCACACTCAATTCTCACTGGTATCTGCTAGACAACAAGTACCAAAACATGATTAGTTAATAGATTTCACATGTAAAATTAATTTTATACAACCCCACCTCCATCTTGCCTGTTCATAATTCTGAGAAATTCTTGATTGTTTGTGTTATGTTTATGTTATGTGAGTGTGTGTGTGTGTGTGTGTGTGTGTGTGTGCATGCTTGTGTGTATGCCTGCGTATGTGCCTGTGCATGCAAGCGTACATATGTCTACTGTGTGAGTATGTGTCATACGTATGATTACTGTGAATGTATGTGTGTGTGTGTATCTGTTTGTGCACATGTGTGCACATGAAATGGGTTAACATGGCCCCTGGAGGCAAACATACGGAAAATCCTAGGCCCTACAGTTCTCAAGATATTCACAGAGAACTGTGTCTGTCCTACCCTCCTTTCGGGGGGTCCAGTCCAGTGGGGGGGCTACAGATCAAAACGAAAAAATGACGGTTCCATGCTATCCATGTGGGGGTACATGCCCACCAAGTTTTGTGTACCCCGGTCTTTCAGTGTCCCGGGAATCCTTGTTGGTGTACATCACTAAATGTACACATAAATTATTTTATTGTAAGGCCCCCCATGAACGAAAGTACACAAAACTTGGCATGCATTCGGAGGGTGTCATAATGATCCTACACTTTTAATTTTGTGCAGTTTTGACCTTGTCAGCCAGAGATATTGTGATGAAAACACCTAATTTTTTGCTTTTTAATTTTTAACTAGGTGGCGCTACACATGAAATAAGTGGTAATGGGATGGGTTGACATGCCCCCTTAAGACCAACATACATAAAAAAGGTGGACCTCCTAGGCCCTACGGTTCTCGAGATATTCACAGAAAACTGTCTCCGGCCACCTACAGGCCAGTTGGTGTATAGTAACATAAATTAATTTATTGTGTGGCCTCCCATGAACGGAATTCCACAAAACTTGGCATGCATACAGAGGGTGTCATAATGATCCTACACTTCCAATTTCGTGCAGTTTTGACTATGTTAGGTCACAGATACCTTCAATTACAACACCTCATTTTTACTTTTTTGTGTTTAACTAGGTGGCGCTATGCATGAAATGAGTGGTTATGGAATGGGTTGACATGGCCCCTTGAGATCAACATACAAAAAAATGGCCCTCCTAAACCCTACGGTTTTCGAGATATTCACAGAAAACTGTGTCTGCCCTACCCTCCTTTCCGGGGGTCCAGTCCAGCGGGTGGGGGTTCAGATCAAAACGAAAAATGATGGTTCCATGCTATCCTTGTGGGGTTACATGCCCACCAAGTTTCGTGTACCCCGGTCTTTCAGTGTCCCGGGAATCATTGACAGAAATTTGGGCATGCGAAAAAGAAAAGAAAAAAAATCTGACTAAACCTACATGTATATGACTGCCGCTTCGCTGGGCGGCGGTCATAATTACACCCCCCCTCTCCCTAGGTGTAAGGTCTGTCGTAGGTAATTTTTTAACATGTTTTTCTCATTTAAATTGTGGGGATGTTAAATTTAACAAAGTATAGGCCTAAGTCGAGAAGAGTTACATACGCAACCAATTACACACATTTAATTTAGCTACTTGAGCAGTGTTTGAATGATGTTTATCTTCACTGGAAATCATGAGGGACCTACAAATAGGCTACCAAACATCTACCCATCATTACCACTCAAAGCATACATTTCATTGCTGTGGATTGAGTCAGAGATTTCATTAGCCATAGGCCTACTTGAAAGAGGTTTAACGTTACCGTTACCTTCACTAACGTTAACGTTATTCACTGCGGTAGCCTACGTTAGGCCAAGTGGTGGCTGAAATGTTAGGCTACCCAGAACACTGAACAGTTTTTTTTCCCTGCGCCTGCCTTTACTAACATGCAAGTTCACCATCCTTCCTCCCCCTTATCGTTTTTTACAGCTCCTTCTTTACATTTATAATTTATTTAAAGTGAATTAATTGTGTAATGAGAAATAAATAAAATGAAATAGGCCTAGCTAAAGTAAATCGTAAGTGGAAGTGGAAGTGCATCTGTCAATTCACTGAATGTTCAAAGTAGGCTATTATGAATCTTTATTTAGAAAAAAAATACACATTGGTTGGCCTATTCATGATACATCAGCAATTACACATGTTTAGGGGAGGGCATTATTAATATACCATGTACGGTGGATATGTGCTAGAAATGGGTAAACCGCTATCAGTGAGTCTGCCCGTGAGGTGGGGGCACCGCCGCGCCAGGCAGTGTCCCACATTGTCCCTCAGAAACATACCCCTTGTCGCCCCTTGGGATTATTAGCAGGTGGTCACCCTACTCACTAACTCCCACCCCTAACCCTGATGAGATGGACTTTTCCAAGAATAAACCAGACTAATTCAATGACAACCCTGTCCAGTTTCCAGTGTGTGACAGCACACTGTTATAGAATCACTGATGGGAAGAGTGTGACGAGCAAATGGATATTACACATGTTCACTTTGTAGCATTTTGTTTAGCACCGCAATAGACAGACAGCTTTACTATTTATAACTCTGCCAACTCTGCTATCTGGAGCTAACTCCGCTAACTTGTAGCGGGCTGTCTGAGCCAGTCATGGGATCCCTCCACAGTCTACATCACCAGTAAGGCCTGGACTCAGCTGCCTCCAGTGTTGCCTGTCTGGTGTGGCGTTCCAGTGGAGAGCTTTGACGCTACGGTAACAGTCTAATGGGCTAACAGGCTTAACTCCTGTGTGGAGAGACCTAGCCAGGGCAGGTCAGGGGGAGGCCAGTGGGTTAGCGCAGTGTCAGTGGCCCTGCTAGCTTTGTGTGTGGTGGTACAGCACCTTACAGTAAGCTTTTTCCACTGCAGTGTACTGGCTGAAGGGTGAAGCTGAAGGTGGACATGCATGACATCTCATCACCATGCAGTTGATTCTAATGTACAAGATGAATATATACTGGGCAACTTAATAGAAGAAAGTCTCAAACTGAACTGACTTGAGAGCAAGATAGAGACAGAAGCTGGGTTCAGTTAGTGTGAGGCGTTCATAAAAATGTATATGACCCAGTTCCACTGCAGAGCTCCCACAACAACAAAGCTAAAAATCCCAGGGCAGTTCAGCCTCACAGCACATGCTTATGAAGCAAGGCAGACATAACCAACTCTCAGAAACAGCCTCACTGTGATGAACCCAATACAGCACAATTCAGCACAGTCCACAGCAACATGGGACAGCATGACACCGCACAAGATAAACAATAAATGAGAACACAATAACTCTCAACATATTATTATTATTACACAATAACACATTAAATGAGTCATTATCACACAACACAGAGCGGCTGATGGAGCAGTATGTCATCACTTGAGCTAGTCTGTGACCCGATCCTACCATACCTTGGTACCATACCAGACCTTGAATTTCCCCTGGGGATCAATAAAGTATCTATCTATCTATCTATCTATCTATACAAACTTACAGTCTGAATGTCTCAAAGGTAGGCAGGACAACATGCTTGACAAATAGTGTATTACGACACACAACAACAGCACATAACAGCATGGCATACAATATCACAATACATCACAGCATGCAAGAATCTTGGTGCACATCACGGAGCAGTACAAGCTGTTGGAACAGCACATCATCATCACTCTAGGCAGTCCAGTCTCATCCTGTCCAAAGCTTACACTCCAGGCCAGGTGGTGGAGGGAAGCGGGGATTATGAGGTAATGTCCTGACAATGGAGTGGACGACATCCACACCACGGAGGAGAGGAGGACAGGAAAGAGGGGAAGGAAAAGGGAGGAATGAGGCATTGCGGGAGGGAGGGAAGGAAGGAGAGAAACTAGTGCAGCCTAAGCTGGGACACACACACACACACACACACACACACGCCGACCATGGGCCTTGAATCCCTCATCTGCTTGTGTTGGCCTGGTTTTCATTTGGTGTTGGTGGGTAACTGACCACACTGTGAGAACTGGCTGTGATCATGTCTGTTCCTTTGTCTTAAAGCCTCAGCGTGGTCAACTTCTCACCCCTCGTTATTTGTCTTTGTGACACACACACACCCATAGGAGAGCGCACAGGGAACATTTGAGATCTCTATACTCAAGCGTAGAATCACAGTTGTGTCATTTAAGATAATCTGTACATGAGCGTGGGATAGCAGTTGAGCTACTGCTTCTGATGTTTACTTCTGTTGCTATTACAGTGTAGCAGATAATAACCTTGGTTACAACACCAAGATGCGTTTTGATAACCAGACCAGTCATCCTGTTTCTGTAACCTCCAAAGATTATCACACTCTCATTAGGCTTCTGTTGTGGCCTGTGTAGGTCTCAGTGGATGTCTGAAAATAGCAAAGGAACCTTCTCCAATCTACCCCATTGTTTATACTATTGATACCCTCCACCCCTGAAAAAGAAAAGAAAAACACATACTTCAGAGTTAATCAGTATGCTCTAGAACAGTGTTTTTCAACCTTTTTTGTGCCACGGCACACTTTTGACACTTAAAATGTCCCACGGCACGTCCCAACATCCTGTGTGAAGAAAAAATAAACATACCATAGCCTAAAACTCCAAATAATACACAGATATGGCCTTATTATGGCTTCTACGCAAGACCTGCTCAATAAAACAAGCGCCCTCTGTTTCATTTGTAGGGGACTATATCTAATTTAATTGTTGTTATGAACTGGATATGTGATGATTCTGTGAATACTGGATATGGGGCCCCCGTTGTACAATGCCTGCATACCACAAATAGTGCAATCATACCATCAATGAGAGCATGTGGTTATAAATTCTTTGATGCAACAGTTGCTTTTCTGGACCAGTGAGTGACATTTGGGTAATTTTCTGCGGCACGCCTGATGATCTCTCTCACGGCACACTAGTGTGCCCCGGCACAGTGGTTGAAAAACACTGCTCTAGAAGACCCCATGTGCTCCACAGGCTTTTAGCGTATGCTAACCATAAGATGAGCACAGGAATGCTAGCATGAGTGCTCTCACACTTTTACAGCCTCTGTGGATTAGCGTTAACCACATTCCCATACCATCCGAACCGCAGGAACATCTCCACATTAAAGCATCCCTGTAGCATTAGGCCCCCTTCAAGTTCACAGACCTTTCCTTTCCCACTGTCCTGCTCTGCAGACAAATCTTGGACATCTCCCAGGCCTGTCAAACCGCACGCATTCAGTCCTCCTGGTTCTCTTCAGACCACATGAAGAATTGTGTTGTTCAGACATCCTGACCGACCCCCACATATCTCCCCCAGACCACTCTAGTTCTAGACCCGAAAAGCAGGGAACAAGTTATGTAATCGTCACATACTTTTCTTCGAGTGTTTTGGCCCTGCGCTCTCACGATATGGTCTAAAACGGTGTTCTTTTAACCATCGTCGGTAGCATATTTTGACTGAGTGGATAATTGTTGATTTTGCGCAATAATATGAAAGGCCATGTTCTAGTGTGTGTAACTGTGTGCATGTGTGTGTGTGTGATTGCAGCTGTGTTGTGATTGGCTGTTGGGTTCTGTGGTTGTTGTTGTTGGATAAGGTCTAGAGCAAAGAGGCCCTGGGAGAGTTACATGTTTTTTTTTTTTTGTTGTTGTTATCAGGTACATCACCCGCGTTTTATTTTTTCCCAGCGCACTCTGGGGCCCTGTTTGTTAATTTTGCTGTTTTGACGACGTTGCATAACGGTAAACCAATCTGATTGATGCGTTCCATCAGAGCTGACACAACTTTTTTTAACCTCTCTCTCTCTCATGCCAGGCGCTGAGAGAGAAAGGGAAAGTTCACAGGCTGGTATGCACACACACAGACACACACAGACACACACGCACACACACACTTGTTTCTTTGGAGGCCCGATGGGCTGCAAAGTGGTCCCCTCCATATTAATGTTGGTCGGAAAAAGGGGGGAAGTGTCTAATGTTTGGATTAGATCGGATCGCGTCGGGGCAGGACCTCGCATACTATTCACGGAATGTTTAAGAACGTTCTGGAGAATTTAGGCCAGCCGGAGCCCCTGTTAGGTAACATTTGTGTCTGGGGGTCTCGTAAGGGTCGGCCTGCAGTGACGTCAAACCGTTACCTCCTGACCTCCGCTGGAGGATGTGGGGATGAGAGGGGTCTCGTCAAAGACTCCCCATGTTTGACTGGAGGAAGGGTTCTGCGTTTCCTCTTGTCTGAGCGTGCTCAGTGAGAATGTTCATCCTGTGCACAGACAGACACACACAGGCCTTCCTGCAGGTGCTGGTTTTTCCCTGGCAGACATCTTTTACTGCTAATGGTCCTGCCCTGTCCCTTTCCCACAATCCTTTGCTTTGCCCAGTCATTTCCCTATTAATTGCGGGCTATTGACCTTACATAAACCTTTAGCAGGAGCGGGACTTAGCTGGTTGTAAGGACATCTTTGCATACTTGGATCAGATACTCTCTCACCACATAACGTAGGCCTAATGTACAATCAGAAATGATGGTACATAAAAAGTCCTGCAACTCTGCTTTGGTTCTCTCCCATAATGCCGTTCTGCACAGGTAAAAGGTCAAGTGGTAGGCCACAAGGAGTCAAAAATCTGCAGGACTTTGAGAGGCTTTGAGCTTGACCCTTTGTTCTGCAGTCAGATCTTAGGAACATTACCCTGGAGTCATGCCCATGGATGCAGAGTGTGTGCGTGTGTGTGAGAAAGAAAGTATGTAAGTGTGTGTTTGCAAGGATGTGTTGCAACCTTCTGTAAGTGGGCTGTCTTATTGTCTTTGAGCAGGTCATTGTATTTTATGTGTGTTTGTGTGTGTGTAAGTCTTTGAGATTGTTTGAATTGCTTGGCAAACTTGGAATTATGCTTGGGTGTTGATATTAATGTCAGTGCACTCGAAATGACATAAACCAAAGATTGCAGTGTGTGTGTGTGTGTGTGTGTGTGTGTGTGTGTGTGTGTGTGTGTGTGTGTGTGTGTGTGTGTGTGTGTGTGTGTGTGTGGTATGTACTGTATGCGCCTGAGCTTTGTTATGGTTGGGTGTGCTCCACAACCAGAGGTCAGGGTCTGGTTCTGGGACATTCTGTCCAGCGACCCTGGCCTGCGTCATGCTTTCATTTTTTAGGCCTCTGGCACTCCACCCCATTTCCAACAATCCTGCTGGTGGGTTACGTGAGCAGCGCTTTTCCGCGCGGCCGGCTGGTAGCAGATTTATTCTAAGCCCTCTTTGTGTGAATGATGGGGTGAGGGTGCACTTCCCCTGTTTTAAAACTGAAGGAGGGTTAAGGTCAGCCGAGCCTCGTAGTTGTTACCGCTCAGATAGCACTTGAGATGGACCTAAGGTTTCTCAGTCCTGTGTCTACTGCCATCCATGCTGTGCTGCATTTCTCCATCTTTCCCTCCCATGAACACTGACGGATACTGATCTCTGCACTGGCATGATTGATTTATAGCACGCTACTGATTTAGCTAATTTAGCATATTTTAATATTTGAGGAGTGATATAATTCTGGAATGACTTGCAAATATTTAAATCACACAGATCTAGAATTTGCCTTGCCTGCCATTCATAGCAGTTGTTTGAGTTCATTGTCACATCATCAAACGTTGGCAACATTCTAATCATGTTGTTATGCTATGAATATAATGTTTGTGATTATACTCCGTGTACCACACTCTACACATCAGATTGCTCTTGAAGATGGGATTGATGGGATATATGCAGGGCAGGGGGACTCCAGTTTAAATCTCTGATGCTGGTAGGTGACAAAGTGTCGGTGAATTCATGTCGGCCCCTATATGTGCTTTAGTGACTAACTTGGATAAGAATATTGCTCTCAGTCCACTCAGTGTGCAAGGCCCTGAGCTTTCTAGGAGCAACAACTGTAAATCTCTTGTTTCTGTTACAAAATGTTGATTTCTTTTTTTTTTTTTTTTTTCCTTCAACTAAGTCATGTGTCTTGGACTGTCGTCAAATTGCAACCATGGAGGACAGAAATCCACTGTGACTGAAACAGGATATCATTTAAATTCAAAAGAATCTGACTTTGTCAAGCCAGAGTGTAGATTTTGGCTTAGACGCATCCTGTTCCAGTCAATGTCCATCATCTACTCTTGTTTCAGACCGCATTCATCAACTTTAAAAAAAACAACAAAAAAAAACAGGCTTCAACCTGTCTGTCCTCATCTGTCCTTCCATCTCGACCAGACAGAACACACCTGGGCTCTGTAGTGTCAGGTGACCTCACCAAGGCGGATGCCGGATTCACCTGAACCAGGTGGTGTGAGTCATGAATAGAAAAACGCTGCCACGCTTGGCTAGGTCCCCTGTTGAATGCACAGCACGCCCACATAATAAACGGCAGGCGCTGTTAAATGCTCTATAAAAAGCTATTTAAAAGACAGGGCTCTGATCTCCCGTTTAGTGCTTTTCTATTTTTTATTTTTTTAAGCTGTAGCTGTAGTACTTAAAATGACTTTGCACTCCAGGTGTGATTTTCTTTTAATGGAATCTGACTAGACTTCCAGGAGAAGTGTGAGTGTCTGTGTTTTTTTTTTTATTGTTTTGGTGTATTATACACATACTTGTGTGTGTGTGTGTGTGTGTGGGTGTGTATGTCTTTACACCTGTGTTGGTCTACCAGGTGCACCGCTGGGGTGGTCATCAGATACCCAAAATCCCCAGTTGCCATCTCAGGCATCAAAGCCTCTTGTCAGGACCTAGTCAGGATGTGAAATCCTGTGTGTGTGTGTGTGTTTAAAGATGTGTCTAAGAGTGTATATGTGTTTGTGTGTGTGTGTGTGTGTGTGTGTGTGTTGAATGTGTGCATGTGTACATATGCCAACTGGCAAAAGCAGAGCCACCACACCCCTCTATTGAGCTTAAGGATGAAAGCAGGTATCGATCACACCTGATCCATGGCACTGACTGACAGGCCACATCAAAGCGCTGTGCAGAAATATGGGGGATTTATCTGAATCTATATTTTTTGGGAGAAGCTCAAAAGAATAATGGATCAAGGAGGTTTCTGATGAGGACCTGGAGGTTTATAAGGAAGGAGCCGCAGCTTAAGAGATGATTGAGGGTGAACGTCAGCCACCGTCTGAAGTGCTCTGTGTTTTTATTCGGGGATAAAAAGGTGAAGAGGTAAAACAGAGAGAGAGAGAGAGAGAGAGAAATGGAGAGATTGAGAGGGGAGAGAAAAAATGAAGGGAGGGGAAAGGAAGTAAAAGAAATATGACATGAGAGAAGGGAAACACAAATGGTGCACACACACATACACACACACACACGCATACACACACGCGCACACACACACACACACGCATACACACACGCGCACACACACACACACACACACACACACACACACACACACACACACACACACACACACACACACGCACGCATGCACGCATACACACACACACACGCGCACACGCACACGCACGCGCACACGCACACGCACACAGGCAGCTGAAAGGCTGAAGTGGGCTGCCTCCGGTTCCACTCATTATCCCTCCTCTCTGGTCACGGCGTTCTGCTTCTGCCTGCTGCCTCTTCAGGGAATGCCTGCTTTTCCACCTGAGAGTTCCCCTCCCCTCCCTTCCCCTCCTCTCTCCCCTCCTGCCTGACCCCCTCCGGACATGTAGCAGGGGTGCGGGGTGTGGGGTGTGGGAGCGGCGTTTCTGCCAACCCAGCTCTCTGTAGAGATGACTCGCTTCACCCCCTGAAAATTAGGAAGAAGCTTGAACTCCCCTCATCAGACCGGGCCACATCCAAGGCAGCAGATGTGCTGGTGTGCCCTGATTTCGGGGCACACCCTTTCAGTGTAGAACTGAACGTGTAGACAGGCTGTTGAGCGGTGTTTCTTTGAGTATTTGCATACGGTGTGTGTTTGGCTTCTCTGTATATCCCCTATCTATTTCCTATGTGCGAGGATCCTGTTTTGTGTCTGAGGTTCTGTGCCTAGTAACGGTGTGTTTAGAGGCATTATTTTTTATTTATTGTTTTTCTATTAATCATGTACATATGTCTTCCTCTGCATGTAATCATCTTCTCTGACTGTCATCCATCGTTCTTTATGTCTCTCTCTTTCTTTCTTTCTTTCTTTCTTTCTTTCTTTCTTACTTTCTCTTTCTTTCTTTCTTTCTTTCTTTCTTTCTTTCTTTCTTTCTTTCTTTCTTTCACTGACTCACACACACACACACATACACACAGACATTCTTACAGTCTCACTAATTTTCTCCCTCTCTCTCAGGCTCAGGGGGAAGGTGTCGTCCGCGTGTGTCTGAAAGAGAGAGGCCAGGATGTGCTGGTTCTCCAGAGGGTGTCGTCAGAGCGACCATCGCCCACGACTACGGGAGGGGTGAAAGAGGAGGATAGCGACAAGAGGTTAGAATCCCCTCCAGTCTCTCTCCCTCTCTCTCTCTTGCTCTCACTCTCCCTCCCTCTCTCTCTCTCTCTCTCTCTCTCTCGCACACTCTCTCCGTTCTCTCTCCTCCTGCCTATCTCTTTTCCTGTCCCCCTCCCTCTCCTCTTCTCTCTCTCTCCATTCTGTCCACTCCCTCTCTTCTTCCCTACCCCTCCTCTCTCCCTTCCCCATCTCTTTCCATTTTTCAGCTTCTAGCATTCATTCTCTTCTCTACCTGCCTCTCTCTCTCTCTCTCTTTCTCTCTCTCTCTCCTCACCTTTCCCTCCTTCTCACCTCTCCCTTTCTCATCTCTCTCTCCTCTGCCTCACATTATCCATCCCTTTTCTCTTTCCTCTGTCTGTCAGTCATTTCTATAGTCTTCCTCCCATCTCTCAATCACATTCTCTCAACCTCTCTCTCTTCCAATTATTTGCATCTCTCTTTCCCTGGCTATCTCTCTATCCCCCTTTCTCTCTCTTTCTTTCCCTCACGACTCAAATACATACACTCACACACACGTTCACACACAGCCTGCAGTGCTACAGGGATGAATGTGACAGTGAGTGAGTGTGTGTGTGTGTTTTTGTGTGTGTGCGTGCGAGTGTCAGTGTTGTTCCAGAAGAGTGTGTATTTGCATGAGTGCTGGTAACAGAGGTTGTGTGTCTGCATTCACTGGAGACGGAAGGAATGAATGCTCTAGCTGCAGGGCAAGAGACAGAGAGAGAATCACGTTGCCATCTTGTGTGTGTGTGTGTGTGTGTGTGTGTGTTGGCTGTTGTTGCCGCAGGAAGACTGTGTGTGTGGTGGCGTACGTGTTTGGGTGTGCATGTTTGTGCTTGCCGCAGGGACAGAGCAGTCCTTTGGAAGAAGTGTACTGTGTGTGTGTGTGAAAGAGAGAAATAGAGAGAGAGAGAGAGGTGTGTGTGTGACAGAGAGAGAATGGTAGAGAGAGAGTGTGTGTGTGTGTGTGGGGCTTCTCCAGTAGCACTGACAGGACAGGGAGTGTCTTAAGCAGGGAGAGCAGAGGTTCTGAGCGGCCGGCTGGCTCTGAGCGCGCTCAGTCTGGTCCGAGGCAGCCGCCACAGCGCATGTCTCTGGAGCTCAGCCCGCCACTCAAGGGGAAGCGCCGCACCGCTTAGCCCAGGGAGAGGAGCCCTGGCCTGGGTCATGCTGCAGTGACAGTAGGGGGGGAGGGGGTGTCCTCTGGAAGGGCCAGGACATGGGCAGCATGAGGCAACTCCTGGAAAAGCATGCCACTTTAGTCGAGCCCGAGGAGGATGACGATGGTGGTGACGATGATGATGATGATGATGATGAAGATGAGGAGGAGGAGGAAGAAGAGCGTGACACTTGCGAGAGCTGCAGCAGCTGTAGCTTACCTCAGGAGCCTGCTGTCCGCACTTTTGACGTCCCCTACTTTCGCTACATAGATGACGAGGAGGAGGAGGAGGAGGAGGAGGAGGGGGAGAGAAGGGAGAGGAAGGAGGGGGCTGGGGGGGGAGAGAGAGTGTGGAGCTGTGGATCGCGCTCCGCGCGCTTGGCCGAGGAGGACTACCTGACTGATTCCTCTTCCAACTCTTCTGCTGTGTCCGACAGGTACGTGGTGGTCTCGGGGACGCCGCAGAAGATTCTGGAACACCTGCTCAGCGACCTGCGCCTGGACGAGCAGCAGGGGGCTACGGAGAACAGAGAAGCAGGTGAGTGACCCCTCCATTCTTTCACTCTTCAGTCTCTATCACTCATTTCTTCCTCTGCAGGACATGGGGGCTCTCCAATAGAGCAACTTTATACCTTCTGTTAGTTATCACACTGTCTCAGTGCAACTGTGTTAGTTGAGAAGTATCTATATTAGATGCTATATCATATCGTGTGTGTGTGTGTGTGTGTCCACATGTAACAGCAGTATAAAAACACAGTAAAACCCTAAAAACACTCCACTGTGTCACTAGAAGAACGCTGCCCTCACATTTCACAGTGGGTCCTCCGGGGTACTTCCTACATAGTTTTTACACTTCAGCATTACTCTTTTTTAGCCAGAGATACCTGTGTATTGAATATGCATTCCAGTCAAGGACGACGGCATTGGTAGAGGACACTTTTCTCTGGGTTTGTTTGATAACCAGCCTACTGAGTCCTGACCATCATTAACCTTGTGCAAAGAGTGACCGCTGGATTGGGGCCCAGAAGCCTTCCTCTGTGTGGGATTGGGTCAGTTGAGTTTACACTGGACCAGGAAGGGGTTAAACGCAACCGACTACTGGTGCACTGGGAGGAGTGTAAACAACCTGGTGTTGACAACAGACATTAAATCTTCATTTGGCAGGTGTGTAGATGAGCTGAAGATAAGAAACATAAGAATGGGAAATTATATTTATATTTGCCTTTTCATTTTTACTTTTTCAGAGTGTTTTTCTTTCTATATTTCCTCTTTACTTGAGAGGTCAAGAGCTAAGAGGTCCTCACCACTAATGCTAGTATAGCTGGCTAGGCTGACCTGATATGAACTCCGTGAGAGCAGTGACCCCATGACCTTTACATCAGATATGATTCGAATGTCCATGGACTCGCAGTATGCAGCAAAGTCTATCAGTATTTATCTGTGCAAGTGATTTGTTACATAGAGTTCAACAATGGAGGTAAAACCATCTCTGTGGGGGTATTGATTTAAATGAGCAACCCCAGGCTTGAACACGCAAACACAAGCCGCTCCTTCTCTTTTGATCCGGAATGTGCCGGCATGTTGGAACGGCACATCCAAGAGATCTTATTTAGGAATGCATTGTCTGGCTTTCACTGTCCCTTAAGTCGTCTCTGCGTTTTGACTTCCTCGGAGGAGAGGTGTGTCTCCTCACATCATGCTGAGTTCAGACTTGTTCTGACACTGCAGGTTAATATGGTCTAAAGCAGGATGCTCTTGTTATCATTGCAGAACACCAACATAACTTAATCACATGTAATTAACTTACAAGTTTAAAGGCACACTATGCAAGATTTTCACCTTTATGAAGCCAACAAACTTGTAATAGGCGAATCGTTCACCTAGCATAGCTATACAGCATAGATGTAGAGTCCCTACTGAGAAAACCAGCCATGCAACTTCCAAGAGTGGCGCCCCGCCAAAACCTGCAAGAATCTGAAACATTACCTTGTCAGTAGATATAGCTCTTTGGAGATAGTTTTTGCCTGTTGTTAATCCTTCACCTCCACTACAAAAGCATTTGCATTGTGTAACGGGGATATGTCGCGAGAAGTTTGCTATTTACAATAGCAAAGTAACATATGAATACATCGCGACTCTAAAGAGAGCTCTAAACTCACCAAAAATACCTAAACCTGCATAGTATACATTTAATAAGGTTATATGTGCATATGACCATACAGTCATTGTGTTGATTTACAGAGTGCAGGCAATTTAGCAATAGGCTTATGACTAATGATATAGCTAACATTAGTGATCCTAAACTACAGGAGTGACTGTATAGGGATATAGCATCTGTAAAATACTTGAATACATGAATGATTATCAAAAAAATAAATATATAAAAACAGAAAGTTGGTAGAATTGATTTCAGAAATCTTTCAGAGAAAGGTCTGTTTACTAGTGTCAGTAGGCTACCTGTATATACTACTGGGCTGTCCAGTGCCCCTGAAGCAGATCCCCCGTGCTGCAGTGTGCAGTGTGGCCTGCAGCTGAAGGTCAGGGCACTCTCTGTCAGGTCATTAGGATTCGGCCGAGGCCACTGTCCGCTGACTCCTGGCTGCTAAACAGATCGATTCCAGAATGTTGAAGGCCAGCTGAAATGGAATGGAACAACGCCCTGTTCCAAACCCTCCTGCTCTTGTAATTATTTATTTTTCTAACTGTGGAGCAGAGTGTGAAGAAGTAGCCCTCCACTAATGCTAATGAGAGAGAAGAGGAGTGGGAGGTAGTGTGATACTGTGCCTTGATTTTGTGTGTGTGTGTGTGTGTGTGTGTGTGTGTGTGTGTGTGTGTGTGTGTGTGTGTGTGTGTGTGTGTGTGTGTGTGTGTGTGTGTGTGTGTGTGTGTGTGTGTGTGTGTCAGTGTGTGTGTCAGCCTCACTTGTGCCATCCTCTCTCTTTCCCCCTGTGTGGTGTATTCTCTCTCTCTCTCTCTCTCTCTCTCTCTCTCTCTCTCTCTCTCTCTCTCTCTCTCTCTCTCTCTCTCTCTCTCTCTGTGGTTCTGTCTATGCTACACGCCCATAGGCAGACAGTTAGCCCCTCTGTGCTGGTGCATCCTGTGTCTAATTACCGGCTGGCTTGCAGGCTCGCTTAGCATTTTCCAGCGCCGCCTTTAACGCACAGGGAGAGAGAGAGGGGGGGGGGGGGGGTAGAGATATGGGGGAACAAGAGACAGAAAGTTTATTGTTCACTTTTTAATGCCATAGGACGAGCAGATGGACCAGTGAACATTGTGCCACCCAACTCATAAATCAGGCAGGGACAGCAGGCCTTGCTGCAGAGTGTGTGCACACAGACACACACACCTCATCTTCATCTTCTCTCTCTCTCTCTCTTTCTCTCTGTCTGCAGGACACACACACACCCACACACACACACACATCATCTTCATCATCTCTCTCTCTCTGCAACACACACACACACACCCTCTCTCGCACGCACGCACGCACACACACACGCATGCACGCACGCAGACAGCAGACTTATGCTAAACATACCCTTGCGGATGTGGTCATAGGTGAGAGGGGTGATCACCATGTACCCCAGTAGCCTGATTGTTCTCATTGTGTTCACATATAATAGCCTAGCCTTCAATTGTATTCTCTTCAAATGTCATTGTGCCCAAAACAGTGACTGAACCAGACTGAAACCAAGCGAAGAAAATCACCTTGTGAAATGTCAAACGTTATGGCCTTTATGGGATACAGAAATGGACTAGGCGTGGAGCTCCCTGCTAAGTAGATGGAGTGGAGTGCGTGTGGGGGGAAATGTCACACTGTTGGCCTGGTTCCTCTGTACTGACGTTCTAGAGCCATCAGGAACCGGGATCTAATGATAGCAGTAGTGACGTGCTGTGTGTGGAAAGAACATCCCGTGTCTGTTTCCATGGGTTGTTCTGAGTCAGCCGGTTCTAAGATGGAAGCTGGGCTTTGGAAATCAATACCACCATTGTGCATTTGGGACGGGTTCAGCTTCTAATGAGGAAAGATGCTAAATATAATATGGAACTTGAGTCGGGTTTTTGGAGATGGAAGAATTGAATGAGGCCTTTGTGATTTTATTTATTATTTATTTTCCGGAATGTTCCCTTGCTTCAAAGGTAACATGAGGTCTCAAGTCGTCTCCAACAGGGCAAAACTCAGCAAATTTGCAGTGTGCTGAATTAATTAGTGAAGTTTTGCTTGCTTGTGTGTGGGGGGGGGGATGGGTGTGTGTGTGTGTTTTGTGGGCTTGTTTGACATTCTGAGAGTTTAGGCAGCCAAAATGAATTTGTTTTGCCCTGCTTGTCCTCGGGGAGCTTCAGAGCGCTGAATAATTTATTCTGTTTTCAGTGATAAAAGAGTGGCGAACTAACACAGAGAAATGAGAAAATAAAAAAAACAAACAAGCATTTTCCCCCTCCCCACTGTACTCAAAACTTCTTTTGGTGCCATTGGAAGTTCAGATACATAATGAAATCTGATTGGATAATTTGATATGTCAGAGGTCATAATATGTTTTTGTTTGGGTGCATCCTATGGTAAATTTCCCTGTGCTGTGTTTGGGAGCAAGGGAGCAGGTGATCAGACAGTTTAAACGATCTAGGCAGTACCCACCCAGTTGGCCTGTAGGTAGAACACAGAGAGCTGTGATCATCTCTGTTTTGTGCTCTGTGTGTGTGGTCTCAGATCTGTTTAGTTGACCTTTTAGTTTTTGCATTTAGCCTATAGGGATTTAAATCGGGACCATTTACAAGAATGAAGAGCGTGTGTGTGTGTGTGTGTCAGAGAGAGAGGGAGGGTGTGGCTATTTGGGCAAAGGCATGTTTTCACACGCCATTGTGTGTGTTTGGGGATGTGCCTGAGCCTGTTTACATGGGCCAACATGTGTGTGTGTGTGTGTGTGTGTGTGTGTGTGTGTGTGCGTGTGTGTGTGTGTGTACACAGTGGGGAAGAATGGTTGAAGTGAAGCCTCAGTCTTTGATCTCTTGGCTCAGGTTCTCAAACTGAACTGTTGAATTGACTGCATGTGTGTGTGTGTTTGTGTTTGTGTGTGTGTGTGTGTGTGTGTGTGTGTAGAAGCAGTTTAATGGAGAGAATATGAGTGCTAATGACTGTAATGTAGTGGCTGAAGCCACATTCAGAGCTAATGAGAGAAAATCGTCTTTTTCAACCGATGAGGAAGTCTGACAGCGGTAGGGTTTAATGGTTTAATAGTGATCTGATTCAATGGTGAAAGGAGTGGGGTAGTGGGGATGTATTTGTGTGTGTATCTGTATCTGGCTGTCAATGTGTTAGTGTCTGGTGTCTGTCTGTCACTGTGTGTGTGTGTGTGTGTGTGTGTGTGTGTTTGTGTGTGTGTGTGTGTGTGTATAGTCATCTCTCCATCTCTGCTCCTCTACTGCTGTATCAATCTCTCTCTCTCTATCTCCCTCTCTCTCTGTCTCCCTCTCTCCCTCTCTTTCTCTCTCTCTCTCCGTGTGTCTCTCTCCATCTCTCTTACTTTCAGAGATGGACACAGCTGGGTGAGTGAGATGGTCCTCTAGGGGTATGGGTTGGCCGGCCGCCTGTGTGTGTGTGTGTGTGTGTGTGTGTGTGTGTGTGTGTGTGTGATAAACTGGATGGAAATAGATATTCATTACTAGAGAGTGGAGGCAGGGAGGGATGAAGATGGAGGCCCGAGAATAAAGAAAGAAATTGAAAGATAAAAAAAAGAGAGAGCAAGAAAAAGATGATTGGAGGTGAGCAAAGACAGAGATATGGTAGAATGTGCGTCACACACACACACACACACACACACACACACACACACGTTGTTCCACCACGCATTTTTTATTCTCAGCCCTTTAAGGATGGTTTAATTTAATTATGAAAGTGAAGATTACAGTTCCATTATTGATAAAGCCAGTCCCTTCCTCCAACGACCTCTCTGTATTCCCCTCTCCATCTCTCCCTCACTCTCTCCCTCTCTCTCATCTCTCTCTCTCTCTCCCTCACCCCCCGGGTTCTTTCATAATTGATTCGCATGCTCGCAGCCCTGCATTTGGAGAGCATTTGGGTCGGCAGGCCGTCCGGCTGGTTTCCAGGCACTGAGTGTGATTCTGTGCCATGTGGAGGAGGGAGGGGGAAAAAAGCACCAGACTGGGGCTTAATCTGGGGCGATACCCCTGTTTGATTTCACACCCTTGCCTCGCGGTGCTGGGGAGATTACTCAGCCGTGTGTGTGTATTGTGTATTGTGTGTGCGTATTGTGTGTGTGTGTGTGTGTGTGTGTGTGTGTGTGTTCGCGCCTTTGAGTGTGCTTTCTTTTCTGACCCCCGGGGTGTTAAGCACACACAATACTGCCAAAAGATTTATCTCTGATTCATCTGCCCTACAAACGTGTTTCATTTTCATAGCACAGCATTGGTCATACACACTCACTCACACACACACACACACACACACACACACACACACACACACACTCACACACACATACACATACACACAGCTATTGATTTAATTTCTTTTGGCAAGCTGTGGTGATGCAACAGTGATGTTATTGGATTGGGAAATGAAATGCATGCTGTTTATGTTAAACATGTACTTGAGGTGCCCTTTAGATGTCTGTTTCATAGAGCTAACCAGAGGTGCATTCTTTCTCTCTCTCTCTCTCTTTCTCTCTCTCTCTCTCTCTCTCTCTCTCTCTCTCTCTCTCTCTCTCTCTCCTGCTCTCCAGAGATGCTTCTAGATGACTTCCTGTTGACCTACCTGGTCTTCATGTCAACAAACGACCTGTGCCAAGCTCTGTT
>NC_055977.1:24201251-24363751 GCF_018492685.1 Alosa sapidissima
GGAGTAAACAGCCATGCAGTGTTTGAACAGATGGCTGTGTGCTGCTGCTGCTGCTGTGATAAGAGGTACCTGCTTCACAGCTCTTCCTCCTCACCCAGGTTACACAAATGCAAAGAGATGCTTTCATTTAGTTGCCGTTCTCCCCCTCGCTAAACCAAATCAATCCCTTCAAAACCTATGTGTTGGCATTTCTCACACACACACACACACACACACACACACACACACACACACACACACACACACTCTCTTTTTCTTTCTCTTTCACTCGCTTACACATACACACATAGACATGCACGCTCACACACTCTCTTTTTTCTCCGCTCTCTCTCTCTCACACACACACACACCTCACATTGCTATGTCCTGTCCCAACCTGCCCGTTCCAGTCAAGAAAGGCTGCCATGGCAACCATTCTGCCACATCCGTGACGAGCTATTCAAGGGTCTCCGGTGTAGATTATTACATGTGCACAGAGTTAGTATCCCAGGTGATAGTTGCCTAGTAACAGGCGTGAGGGGGCCTGGCTGGTTCTGTGAGGTCAGTGAGAGAGAGAGGGATAGAGAGAGGGAGAAAGACAGAGAGAGAGGAAGAGAGATAGAGAGGAAGAATGAGACTAAGAATGAGAAGAGATTGACTGATCAAAAAAATTAAATTGAATGAGACTGTGAGAGAGAGAGAGAGAGAGAGAGAGATCGCATTGTTCTCTTCTGAAGTGAGGTGGTATGAGGCCATAATGGTTACCATTACCCAATACAGTCATGCAGAATATGACTGTGAATCTCGAATGGGGGGGGGTAGTTGTACATGCACATGCCTACATATTGTGTGTGTGAATGTGTGTGTGTGTGTGAGAGAGGGGGGGGGGGGTGTTTGTGGATGTGTAAGTGTTGTGTTTGCATGTTTTCCCAGAGATGCATTAAGGCACAGTCATGTCCTTGATTCATGCGTGGTGATATACTGCCCTTCTTATTACCCTCCGTGTATGCAAGCACATTTATTTGAACATAAACACATGCACCCTCATGCACACACACACACTGTCGCAGCACTTTATGGGTCGTCAGTTCTGTGTATAAATCTCTCTTCCTCTCCTTCTCTCTTTATCCCTCTATTTCACCCTTTCTCCCCCCCCCCCTCTCTCTCTGTCCTTCTATATACATTCCCTGCAGACTCTGTACCGCTATGTGCTGGAGGATGTCTATGAGTTCCCCACCTTGGAGAAGGACCTGAAGGAATTCCAGAAGCTTCTTAGGCGTCGACAGTGAGTGTCACCCCCCCACACACTTTCTCGGCCCTTCTCTTACACACACACACACACACACACACACACACACACACACACACACACACAGTTGTTGTCCAAACAGAGAATCACACTGTACAGTCCAAAACAAGTGGCCTCTGTGTCCATCACCATGGCCATTCAGGCGGCCCAAGCTGGGCTCGTCTCTCTCCCACTCTCAGTATCCTCAGGTGGCAGGGCCATACAAACACATCCATTTGTTCATTCAGACAGAGGGAGAGACAGACAGGGCATTACGGAGACGGACAGATTTATGGATCTGTTTGAGACGAAGGTTGTTGGTATGCCAGTTCCTAAAAAAACAGTCCGTCATCGTCTTTGTTTTAGTCACGTGTTCTCTGGTGTCAAGGGAAAAGATTCAAAAGCAGAAAACGAGAAAAACGTCGCACAGTTCCCTTCACTAGAAGCTGCCAAATGTGTCCATTCAGGACGTGTCCTTTCAGTAAAGACAATTTAATTTAAGGAGCGCCTTGGTTTGGTGACTTGACTTTTCTCACACCTTTTTGTCTTTTGAGACTTATGGATCTCATGAGAGAGGCATGAGGATGACTGAATGGAGCATGGCGGGTAACCGACCACTGAGGCGTCCCTTGTTTGTTTGTTTATACCATGTGCCATACAGTAGCAGTTGTTTGCCATTGTGATGCATAGATGTATGAGACCATATAGATGTATATGGATCAATGCCATGAGTACATTCATTAGAGCTGCGTATGTGGATGTACCTCAGGGTGTCTTCACAAATCATGCAGACTTGCTCTCCGTCTCAGTGTAAGAGCGTCATCATTTAGAGCCGAGATTAATTGACAGTAAGTAACTTCTCAATGTGGTCCCAGCCCCATTATCCACACAGAGGCGCCCCATGCGAAGGTCAAGTGTTGTGCGTTTTCCCCTGAACCGGGTCAAAGGTCAACTGAGGCCCCTTTCTTTCTGCGGCTACGCTAAGAAGCCGAGTGCTCAGGGGAGAGAGTGGAGCCGCTTAACGTCATTAGGTCTCCATCACATACCCTCTAATTGGTGGACCTGCCAGCGTATGGACGCCAGGGGCCGGGGCAGATGGGTAATCACACATGTCGACGGCACTCACTGATAGATTCAGAGGCTCAGCCTCCCGCTGCTTGAGCGAGAGAATCTGGGTCCTTAAATAACCTTTGACCCTAGCAGTGCCAGAGGCCATGGAGACACTACAGTTTAATTGGGAGCGAGCAGCAGATTACAGCAGCAGAGTCCAATTGGATAAAGGGCTGGGTGGAATTGCCTGATGTAAACTTGGGAGAGAGAGAGAGAGAGAGAGAGAGAGAGAGAGAGAGAGAGAGAGAGAGAGAGATATCACAGCAAGAATTTTGAAGATGGACTGTAGAAATGCAAAGATTTCAAATGCTTTAATCCTTTCACATTATTAGATGTTAGACTATGTCTTGTTTTCATTCAGCGAGTTGAATGAAGATTGCAGCAGCGCAATAAGTCTAGTGTGTGACTGTTGTGGTCACTCCCGTCTGAACAAACATGGCAGGCTATTAATTTGTAAGCAAACCCATTTAAACCAGAGCTATTAAATGGTGCTAGTAGCCCCTGCAGTCTGGTTCTGGCCTGTTTAACCCGAGTTTCCTCTACACTTCCCATAAACCATAAACCTCAACACACACACACACACACACATACACACGCACACAGGACATGGCCATCCATCAGTTGTGCTTCCTCTGCCACAGAGGCCTAGCTGAGCGATGGGCTCAGTCTACTGGGAGAGATCAGAGCGATTGACCGTAATGCACTACATTCCTCTAAACTGACATCAATGCCACACACAACTGACAGACACACACACACACACAAACACACACACATGTACTGTATACACACACACAAAGTATGTATGTCTGCATACACACAACAATGCATACAAATATGTACAAATTACACACACACACACAAACACACACTTACACAGATGCAGATGCACGCACACATGCAAATGCATACAAATGCATGTGTCCCCACACAAATGCAAGATTGGCCAGACTTAAGGTGCATTGTGGCCAGAGTGGACAGTGAGTCATCTTCCTTCTCCCTTCCTCTTCTGGTCTAGAATGCATACTTTGCTTCCTGTCCGGACTCCAGGGCTCTTAGTCAAAGGTTCCTCAGCTGTAGTTGTGTGTGTGGGTCCAAATGGGCCAAAGGTAACCAGGTCAGATGGGGCTCTCAGGGTTATTTGACTTCTAATCTGGTTTTGTTTTGTTTGATATTTCAGTACGGTGGATGACTACACCCCTCACCAGAAGGTACAGTTATTACATATATTGAGATATTCCCGCTTTCGCACTTTGTTTGTTTTTGTGTGTATGTGTGTGTCTGTCTGTGTCTGTGTCTGTGTCTGTGTCTGTGTGTGTGTAGAGAGAGATGTTATCTATGTGTGTCCCTGAACAGTATGTGTATCTGACAACACCATCTGCTTCTTGCCAGAAATAAATGAAATGAAATCTTATTTTATGAGTTGATTAAGAAATGCATGGTTTGTATTTTGCTGGTGATGAGATATCACAGCACAATAGTGTGAAACAAATGTGTCCCCTACCTCATTGGTAAACATAGACATACCATATAGACACCATGGGGCAAAGGGCAATAGAATTTGTATTTCTGCCCTCAATTACCCCCCCCCAATACGCTTTCTATCACCCTTGCTCCTGGTTGGAATAAGGCTGTGATCTCGCTTTGTGTGTGTGTGTGTGTGTGTGTAAGGAGGGGGGAAATGAAAATGTCTGACGTGCGATCTGTGAACATGTGAGAATTCACAGTTGTACACGCTTGGCTTCCTTGCAGAACAAAGCCCTCTTCCAGCAATTGAGTCTGAAGGAAAACTGCCTCACGCTCCGCACGGGCGCCACCAGCGAGACCAAGGAAGGTGAGCAGTGGCGCGCGGCTTTCAAAGCCCTCTCTTTTCAAACGCACTGACGTACTCGCACAGGCCTTGGCGCTGACGTCCGCCATTCTTTGTGCGTTACACATGATTGCCGTTATTCCAGGGATGTGATGTCATGGCCTTGTTATTTCAAGTTAATTCAAGTCTTATCTGAGGCCATGAATGGAATCAGATTTGAGGGTGTTCTGCGGCGGAGCTGATTGTTAGAGCTGTAGTATTCTCTTTAGGTCAGTTTTAATGAAGCTGTTTTCTGTTATAATTAGTACAGTATACTCGGTCCTCTGTGGGCTCTTTACACACTGGTGCTCCATATTTAAGTGTCTGCTCTCTCTCTCTCTCTCTCTCTCTCTCTCTCTCTCTCTCTCTCTCTCTCTCTCTCTCTCTCTCTCTCTCTCTCTCTCTCTTTTTGTGTACAAAACAAAACAAACACAACAGTTTGGGAGCGCCACACAATGTGTATCCCTTCATACATTTGAGGGACTATCAGTATTTCTGTGTGCCTGTATGTGTGTGTTTATGGCAAATGAGATTATGATCATGCCCCCTCCCCCCAGTCCTGTGCCGTGTGTATGTGAGCCCGGACTCGTTCGTGAGCGTGAGGACACGCTCGACCGTGGTGACGCAGGAGCTGCTGCGGGTGGTGGCCCAGAAGATGGAGCGTCCAGAGGAGGACATGATGCTGGCCGCAGTCACGTACAGTGGAGGTGAGCGCACGCACACACACATACACACTTACACACACATGCGCACACGTGCACACACACAGACACCTATGTAATGCTGTTTGCAGTCATGGTACACACACATTTACAAGTTGTGCCTATTATGAAGAGATGCAAGCACACACACCAACAGGAAGAGATGCAAACACACATACAGTACACACATACACACACACGCGCGCACACACACACACAATTTGTCTGACAGCCTTCAGGTTAGTGCAGGTATTAAAAATCACACAGGCTCACACTCTCTTATAAACACACACACACACAGTCTGAGTCTGACAGCCCCTGTCACAGCGGGCCATGTCATGTTGGATAAGTCCATCACGCTTGAGTCACTGTGCTGATGTGAAGGGTGTAAACGAAGCCAAGCAGACAGTCATTAGTGCAGCTCATGATCTTATCCTCACACACACACACACACACACACACACACAGAGGACAAACACACTCACTCTGCCAGAAGGAGCGACGGGTAGTTGTTAAACTTACACACACACATACACACACATACTCTTTCTCTCTCACACATACACACACTCAATCACTTCAGTGCCTGAAGGAGAGATGAGTAGTTGTTAAATTCTTTCTCTCTCTCTCTCTCTCTCTCTCGCACACACATACACACACACACACACACACACTCACACACACACACACAGGCATGTGGAAATTAAAAGAGAATGCACCATTCATCTTGATCTAATTTGATGTCTTTTCTCCTCTCTCTCCCTCATCTATTTTTCTTCTGTTCACTCTCTTTTTCTTATTCTCCATCTGAACTCGATGCCCTTCTCTTTGTCTCACTCCATCTCTGTCAATCTTTGCTCCTCTGGATCTCTGTTGTTTTGTCTCCTTCTGTTTGTCTTGTCCCTTGATTTGTCTCCTCATCTTCATCTGTATCTGTCTCTGTCTATACCTCTCTCTCTCTCTCTCTCTCTCTCTCTCTCTCTCTCTCTCTCTCTCTCTCTCTCTCTCTCTCCCTCTGCAGAGAAGCGAGTGCTGCAGCCTCATGACAGCATCTACTCGGAGAGCCTGACGACTCCAGGCAGACTGATGGCGTGCCGGCGGGACCTCAGTGAGATCATGGTAAAGTCTGACGCCTCACTTCCCCCATCACTCAAATCCTGCGGCAGCCCCCAGCCTCTGCTCTTTACTCACACTCTACTGCCCCGGTAACCCCTGCTTCCTGCTCTACTGCCCCTGTTGCTTCTGCTCTCGACTCACTCTACTGGCCCAGTTGCCCCCTCTATTTCTTCTAATGCCCCACTTGCTTTGGTCAACCCCCTACAGCAGCCCCTCACATGGTCACTTCCTCCTGTTTCAATAACATTCTATTGCCCCAGTTTCTGCTGCTCTCGACACACTACTTCCCCAGTTGCCCCATCGACTCCATCCCTCAAACCCTACTGCAACCCCTCATCCCTACAGTTCCCCCTCTCCTGTTTATTTTTTGCCTCTATTGCCCCAGTTGCCCCTCACTCAGCTACTTCTTAATGCCTCTATTGCCCCAGTTGTCCCCTCACTCTGCTTCCTCTACTGCCTTTATTGCCCCTCACTCTGCTCCTTCTAATGCCTCTATTGACCCAGTTGCCCCTCACACCACTCCTTCTACTGCCACTATTGCCCCAGTGTCCTCTCACTCTGCTCTTTCTACTGCCTCTATTGCTCCAGTTGCCTCTCACCCTGCTCTTTCTACTGCCTCTTTTGCCCCAAATGCCCCTCACTCTGCTCCTTCTAATGCTTCTTTTGCCCCAGTTGTCCCCTCACTCACTCCATCACATAAGTCTTCATATCTGGCCTTGAAGACCAATCCCCATGTCTGCTGTTGTTGTTCTAGTTACCGTTTGTTTTGTAATGAATTAATAAACTCATTAGCTACAATCATTAGTATTTAACCTCTGCTTTACAGAATGTGCCGGAACGGCAGAGAAAACAAACTATGAAACCATCCATCTGAAACTCATTATGACATTAGAGATGACTGGTGGTGTTATTTTTATTACAAAAGAGGAAGATTAGTTTGGAGATGGTCGAGTTAGTTTGTTATTCTAGTGGGGGAATTTGTTTTTAAATTTAATTGTCAGGTCTAGCGGCGATTGATGGCTTTATATTGTTTCCCCGTTGTGTTTCAGTACTGGTGGTGAAATTGCTTATGTCTGCATTGTTCACTCCGCCTTATGCTTCAGATTACCATACATAAGCATAAACACATTAACATACATGAGCAAACAAACATGAGCAACGTCATCATCTTTCAACTTGACATATAAGAATATGAACGCCTAAGTGATTGATGTCTGTTCCATGTTTCTGAAGTAATAGAGTAAAAACGTTTTTCAGTATGTGATATTAATACAGCAGTTGATTATTAACTCGGTATTACAGCAACAGTGTCCTTAAGTATCCCTTAACCGGAACCCCCCACCCCCCTCTCCCCTACCAGCCTCCCCTGACGGAGTGTCCTGAGCTGGGCCAGCGGCCGGTGCGACTCCTGGGCATGAACACGTGGGACGTGTCAATGGCACTCACCAACTTCGACTGGAGCCTCTTCAACTCTATACACGAGGTACGCAACGCTTTACACTGTTAACATTCTTAACATACAGGCACAAACACATTTTATATATGTACCTATCTATTTTACCAAGTTATTATTAAACTTATTCACTGACCACTTGGTCTTTAACGCTTTCACTGACATAACCTGATGTTATTGTATTGAGCGACATTGATCATCTTTTTGTACATTTGATCATTCTCTCGGACTGTTGATCTTGTATGCAAGAGAAATTGCTCCTATACCTACATCAACAGGGCTCCCCAGCTTCATGCTTCTTACCATACACCACATATAAGTAAAGCTTTTGCTGGGCTGAACGGTCTTGGAGTAGATGTCTCAGTTCAAATCCACCATCTTCCTGAGCTGATCTCTGCGGAAACCTCAAAAATATGCATTTTGAGGTCATTGGAATCTTGAAGATTAAGTCACCCCAAAAATGTCAGTCTGAGCTCAGAGCTCACCTACCCTTTAAATAGCTATGTGAGGAAGAGGGGCAGTGGAGCTCACCTACCCTTTAAATAGCTATGTGAGGAAGAGGAGCAGTAGAGCTCACCTACCCTTTAAATAGCTATGTGAGGAAGAGGAGCAGTGGAACACCTTATGTTAGTTAGGAGGCTTCTCTGCAGTGTGACTTGTGCCCTTACAAAACAACTGAAGTGATGGGACAAAAGCGTCCAATAATACTGCAGTTTTTCTAAAATACAATGCAGTGCAATCATAGTTTTATGTCCAAAATATTGCATTTCTGCACAAAAAGGGCAGTAAAGTGCAGTTATTTACAAGCATCTCCTGCATGTAAACTTAATATAATTCCTCCAAAACTACAGATTGACACTTGAAGTAGTGCTGTGCAGGTTTTTGTATGGGTAGAGCTAACTAGGAGTCTCTCCACAGTCAGCTCCCAGGACAGGGTGTGTGAGGGTATGACTAATGCTGCTACCCATTCAGCCTCTTAGCTTAGCTTAGCAGTGCCTGTGCTAATGCTGCCTTTCAGTCCAGACCCTGGCAGGCTAGTTGAGGTCAGCAGGAACCTGTGTGTGTGTGTGTGTGTGTGTGTGTGTGAAGATGGTGAAAGCGGTTAGGAGGAGATCCCCCTCCCAGCAGGCTTGCCCCTTTCAGACCCCTTAAAACCAGTTCAATGGAGGCTGGCTGGCAGCTTAGCGACTAGCGGCAGCCGCTGGTTCTCCCCAGGCTAACGCTAATCGCTAATCGGCAGTCTGAAGCTGGGATTGGACTGAGTGACTGGACGCGGCCTGTGGAGAGGAGCCCTGTTGCTGCACTGATTAAACTTTCCTCTGTGTGTGTGTGTGTGTCTGTGTGTCTGTGTGTGTGTGTGTCTGTGTGTGTGTCTGTGTGTGTGTCTGTGTGTGTGTCTGTGTGTGTGTGTGTCTGTGTGTGTGTCTGTGTGTGTGTGTGTCTGTGTGTGTGTCTGTGTGTGTGTGTGTCTGTGTGTGTCTGCTCTACAATGCAGACTGCTTGTTGCTTTTGTTGTGTGACATTTCTCTTTCTGTTTGACTCTCTTACTCATCTGATCTGTGTTTGGAGAAAGAAAAGAAAATTATTTACCAGAAAGTAAAAAAAAACAAATTGTGTCTCACATATGGTATATTCACACCACTTTCCTTCTTCCTCTCTCCCTGCTATCTCTCTCTCTTTCTCTCTCTCTCTCTGCAGCAAGAGCTGATCCACTACACTCTGAGCCGCCAGGCTAGTAGTCGCCACACGGTGGCGCTGGAGGTGCTGCTGCAGCGCTGCAACGAGGTGCAGCAGTGGGTCATGTCCGAGGTCCTGCTGTGCCACTCACTGGCCAAGCGTGTCCAGCTGCTCAAGAAATTCATCAAGATTGCTGCACAGTAAGACATGTGCACACGCACACACGCACACACGCACACACGCATACACACACGGGAGAGTATGAGAGATAAACAAACCGTGTGTGGTGTATGAGCGTGTGTGCCTGTGTGAGGGAGAATGTGGGTGTGAGTGAATGTGTGGGTTTGTTTACATTATTAAGATAAAAGGAGATTATATTTTAAAGGGAAATCAAATTTTTATAGCATTTTTCACATCCTTCCCAAGCATGAGACATAACGCTCTTTGAAGTTGGTTTGAATAAATTCCCCTTCTTTGGTTTGCTTTACACTGAGGTTTCATCATGACCCATATAACCCAGCACATCTGAACACGCACTCACACACTCAGGCCACCTTCTGCAGGTCTTTGTCCAGAATAGCCTCCAGAACATAGCCTTGACTTGCCTGCTGTCCTGTCTGTGACACTGGTGTGAACTTTGAACTCTGACCTCTGACTTTGCTGACTTTAACGAAGCTGTGTGTCTCATCTGCAGCTGCAAAGCCCAGAAGAACCTCAACTCCTCCTTCGCCATCATCATGGGCCTGAACACAGCTGCGGTCAGTCGCCTCAACGTCACGTGGGAGGTGAGTGGGAAGCACATATGAAACGTGCATACCGTATGTAAACTGTGTGTGTGTGTCAGTGGACATACATACACACTGCATATGTGTGTTTATGTTGCAATCCAAATTATGTGTGGGATCGCAACAAAATATCTGTTTGCATGTGACTGTGGGAGTGTATGTGGCAACCATGTGTGTGGTTTGTCAGTACGTCGTCTGTCTGTTTGTAATCATGAGCGTGTTCTTGGCATTTTGTTTTAGGAGGATTTTTTAGTGTGTTGACCGTATGACTGTATCACCTTTATTTCACCAACCTTCATGCACTTCCTCGTTTTACAGAAAGTTCCTGGCAAGTTCAAGAAGCTGTTCTCAGAGCTGGAGCTGCTGACGGTAAGCAGAGTGTGACTAACTCATGGCTAGCCCACGCTGTTGCCCTGAGAAGGATCACTGTATGCCTGGAAATGGCGGTCTGGTGATAACCTTTTACCTTTTTGGGCTGTTTGTAGGACCCGTCTATGAACCACAAGGCCTACAGAGACGCCTTCAAGAAGATGAAGTCCCCTAAAATCCCATTCATGCCCCTGCTGCTTAAAGGTACTGCTGAGCACCTAACGTAGGTGTTTATCTAACGTATGGCTACACTAAGTTTATGTGGTTTTCAACTCTGTGTCTGTACTTTTAATATAAAAGTTGCAGATGTTTCTGACTTATTACATATTGGATTTTGCTGAACTGAATGAAATAGTTAAGTGTGGAGGAGCATATGAACTAGGAGGGAGTAGAGGTGAATGTCTGTTAGTTTTAATTAAGCAAGGAGACATGAGTGGGAGTTAGAGGGGCATCGGTAGAGAATAACACCATGGCACAGATTTGACTAGAGTATGAGGCCAAGACCAAGTGATTACTAGCGATGAAGAGTCATGGAATGCCCTGTCAATCAGAAATACCAAATAATTTGACCGGACCTGATTGTTGTTTGTAATGTAAATTATACAAGCTGAATAGCCTCTCTTTATATTCTCAATTGCAGACATCACCTTCATTCATGAAGGAAACAAGACATTTCATGACAACCTGGTCAATTTCGAGAAACTGGTAAGTATATATTTACACTGCTGACCTTTTCATTGGTTGGTCATTATTAATGAACATCACTTCTTTCACTTATTTCACGTATCAAAGGGCTGATACAGCAGGCACAGTTGATCTAAGGCGTAATTATTGTGGTGTTGAAACCGCAATCTGGTCTGTGTGAGACTGGGCGGTTTATTTATTTGTGACCTCACTTCCTGTTCTCTCCTCAGCACATGATTGCAGACACTGTGCGTCTCATCCGCCATTGTCAAACAGACCAGACAGGTAAGTCTTTATTTCCTTCTCATCCCTCTCTTCTTCCTTTTCCTTTTACCCTCTCTTTGCTCCCTCATTCTTATTGGTCAGGATCAGTCACATGGTTCGGCCCGTTTCATATCTGGAAACAGCCCAGACCCAGCAACAGAAATGCGTCACAGCTCATTGTCATAGGAAGGGGGTTGGTGGTGTGTGTGTGTGTGTGTGGGGGGGGTGTACATTGTTCCATCTTTTATCGATTTCTGTATGTATGAGACCGTCTCGAGGCATTTTAACGGTTCAAAATGTTCGGTTTCTTTCAGTGAAAAGAACCTTCATTCTAAACTATTTTTTGTTCTGATGTTTTCTCCTTTTGCAGGAAATGAGGGTACCCAGAGCTGCGGTCCAGAGGTGAAAGCCAGTATCCACTACCTGCACATCATAGACAATCAACAGACTCTGTTCGAGCTCTCGCACAGACTGGAGCCCAGAGCATAGAAACGACACCCCCTGCTGGACATGGTGTGTAAATACAGCCAGCTGCACCAAGCTCACGGCTCTTGACGTTTGTGTACAAATAGCACCCTCTTGTGTTTGAAATGACAAGCAAAGACCCTTCTGCCATACAGCAAACATGAACAGCCGGTCAGTGATGACAGCCTCAAAACAGGACATATGCAGGCTCACTCTGTGTGACTGACAGAAGTTAACTCACGACTGAAGTTACTGGCACTCATGTGCCAGCGACCAGTTTTTCTTTTGCCAATTTGAGGAGACACTCAGCAACTCTTCTCAGCTCTCAACATGAGACATACTCCCCTGGACCTCAGCAAGGAAAGAGACTTTGAGAAAAATGTCATGAAGAAGCCAATATTTATAAGATGTTTATAAGGTGCTATGGCACCAGTTTAGACACCGAGGACCTCACTAATGGACCTATTGGCAGGCAGACAGTTGACCTGTGGCTTGCCTGATTGAAAAAAAAAAGATAAATAAAAACAATGCTTGTCCCCTATCATGCCACAAATCTACACAGGCTACACAGACAAAATGCCTCCCCACCTCCAGTGTTGTAACTTTCCTTTGTGATGTAGGACTCATCCTTATCTAACATTGTTTTTATCCTTTCATTGACCTTGGTTTGAGGATTTCACTGGTTGGATTGGAAGCACTGATACATTGGTTCAGTTAAATGGGATCATGTGATGTTCAGTTAAACGTGACATTCCTTATAGAACTACAGAGATATCAATACAACAGCAGGCAGAGGTTGTAATATAGAACATTATTTAATTCCTTTGTCACTACTTTCTGTCGTTGTCTTTATTTTTGGTGGTCCACAAGTTACATTTTGATGTTACATTATGGTGTCCACCAGCTGTCAGACTGTGCATGTGAAGCGAAGGGGATCATATTGCATCTGCCAATTTTCAATTTTCACTTTTGTATAAAGACATATGTATATTTGTACACATATTAGTTGTTACGGAAAACCATTGGCAGTGTTACTACACAGATGGGTCAACCATATTCTTTGCCAGGATTGTGTGTTCGGAGAAGGGAGGGTGTGTGTGTGTGTGTGTATGGGGGGAGGGTTGATTTGGATAGCACGTCTACTGTTGGTGTGTATTTGGCTGTGGTGAGGCGCACTACTCTGCCACATGGTTTGTTTTGGTAACGCCATCGGGAGCTCCAACAGCTTTCGTTGCGGTGATCGATGATGTCACGTGCTAAGAAAATGTCCTACACTCACATTGCTATTTGCACTTGTGTTTATTTTACTTGTTTTGTTTTGTTTTGTTTTTAACAGTCTGCTTTTGTAAAATAATGTGCAAGAATGTATATAGATTTATAATCGTTCTGTGGTGAAACATTGAAATTGTGTTTCTTTTGTTTGTGCCAATACATTTAAGTGGGAGAACGATGCAATATAAATCATGTAAACAGTTGTAATGCCTTATCCATGCTTTTTACACCCTTATGATGGATGCCATTCATTCACGTATATTTTCACATCTGATCCCAGAGCATTGACCTGTGCCACTTTTGGGAGACTCGACCTTAATGCTGACCTTAATTTGTTTAATTAAAACGATAATCTCACTCTTGTTGGATAAGCAAGGAAATAAATAATAATTAACAATCTGACATAAAATTGTCAATACTCAGGAAAACACATAACAGTGATCTTTTGAATAAGGACATTTTTGTGACTTACTATAAGCCATGGTTAGTTGTAATATATATTTTGCAAAAATTTAAAGAGACAAACAAATTCAAAAAATGAAAATGTCAACCGAGCTTTGGCAACATCAGTGAGTCCTTGGGATTTTGTGCTTCTACTTTCTAATCCTCTGCATCCTGTAATTTGTGAGGTTTCTTGTGGGTGTTTTAATGACCCTTTGTGGACTTTGTGTACATCTGCAAATGTGTTGTATCACTAAGTGAACAGGATAAAGAATCCTTATTTATATATCTATTTTGTTTGTTTGTTTTAATTTATGTGTCAATGCGAAGACTGGTGGAATCGCAAACGTGTCTTCTGTTTCTGTTATTTTGTGAAGAAACAGTTTTGTGTTGGTATCATGATGGCAACAGACTGATCTGATCAGATTGGATCTGGGTGGTATCCCAAGTACATGGTTTTGTGACAAACCTGGCAAAGTTACCTCAAAAAGTTAATTGGTAACCCTCCTCTATGGCTTCATTCTCTTAGGAAAAAAAAAGGTGTATCGCTTCTTTTAGGAGGTTTATCACTTAATCTGGTTCATTTACCAGGTTTGTCACATATTTGGAGTAGCCCCGGGCCCTGATCTAGAGATTCTGGAGAACCCGGAACGGTAATCTCACTCTTGTTGGATAAGCATGAACGGATCTGGGAGTAGCCCTGTTCTTGTTCCAATCCAGTCCAGGTCCGCTGCTACTGACGTCCTCTATGCTGTGGATGTTGCTGTGCCTTCTCCTCTTTATGTAGAGAGAGCGGGCACTGAAGATGACGATGATGGTCTTGAAACGATTGTGACATGCCGTGTGATGCCATAACAGAATGTTATACTAATGTTCAATACTGTTCTGTTCAAAAAAAAAAAAAATGTTGCTAAGGCAGTTTGCATGGGGTCTAACGTCAGTGCCCACTGAAACACAGTAAGAATGGAAACAAAAAAATACTTTGTCAGCTGAAAGTGTAAATATAAATATGTTTAAAATATTATTTATGTTTTAAAAAAGAAAATGTTGCAAAGCAATACAGCCATGGTGTATTCACTTTCCCAGTTCTTGTTATAATAACACACACCTGTTTTCTAAAGTATGCATTTTTACTATACAGTTCCAATGTAAATGAGCAAATAAACCATTTATGTAATGTTATTAGGTGTCCTGTTGTCATTTATATTTCTTTGCTTAAAGCCACAAGAAAAAGTGTCCTATTTCTTTGGATAAGGAATATCTTTAAGGTATGCTAACCTTAAGAGGTCTAATCCCAAGGGTAAGCCACCTATGATCAAACACGTGAAATTGGCTTGGCTCAGAAGATATGGTCATTAATTATTGGTTACTAAAAAAACTACTGGAAGATCCCTATTATTTTGTTTACCTCGCTTTCAGAGGACCATACGTCGCTACTAGAAGACGTCAGACATGTTGTGGTTGATTTATGTGGCCATCAAGTCAACGAAGGAGACGTCCTTATTTTCGCTCAGTAGACCTTTTTCACAACGGCCATTTTGACAAGAAATAGGCAAGCACGGGTGTGAAAAAGGTCCATCAATGTCAAAAGCGAACGCCAGACTGACCTGCTTGACTGGTTTCAACACCCTGGGCAGTCAACATTGCAGCATTGTACTGTTGCATACTGTACCCTCACCAATCAAATGAAACTAGCCTACACTAACCTTACACCCATTCACCTGCAAACTAGTACACAGTAGCCTCCTGTGAGAGAATTGCCTTTGGCCTTTTACATTTCCGTTTTGTTTACCTTTATTTAACCAGGGGAAAATCACATTGAGATTGGCATCTCTTTTACAAGTGAGCCCTGACCAAGAAGGCAGTACACAGCAAACCAAAAGACAATAGACAACATTGGCACACCCACCCAACAAAACAATAAACAATAAAACAACACAAAAAAGCTATAAAAATGGCTTCCTGGCTCCAGACACTAAAGTATATCCAGTACAAAACATGACACCAGGCCAGTGGTACCACATCAATAGAGAATACAAGTATAATGGAAATTGTATTGATAGAAATATGTTGGTGGTGGCATGTGTGGCCGCAGGAGATTCCCTAATCTCTCTCCCCTGATCTCAGGCAGCGAGGCTTGTCCACACAGACCTGCAAAAACAATTAAAGCCATTTACATGAAGATGATTTTTATATCACACACACACTATATCTCTGAAACTGTAATAAGGTCACACACACACTCACATAGACATAGGCGGTAGGGGCCGCTCGGTCCACACACAGGCAAACACTGCACTGACAAGATTCATGTTAAACGCATCGGTTTCCTCTATGTCGACAGGCAAGACAGGGGAAATGGGACAAATATATATTTGTGTATACACATTTCTCTTGAATGGAACCATAGGAAGACTGGATTGGTTACTGTTTCTGTTTGTTATATGACCTGAATTACTTATGAAATTGTTATGCTTCATTATATTATTATGATTCTGCAGAATGCTGAGATGTCTATCAGCTTTTTGCTTTGCTTAAAGAATTAAATCTTTCAGAATCACTAAACAATAACAACAATTTTAAACAAAGTAAAACCATCAGTGGCCTGATTATGTATTTGTTTTCTGATAAATGATGATGCAGTTTGATACTTGAAAACAGCACCTTGTCAGGCTCTTTCTTATTCATGATAGATAGATAGATAGATAGATACTTTATTGATCCTCAAGGGGAAATTCAAGATTTATTTCATTTCAATTCAATTCAGTTCATTTATACCAGTTTACTGATTCAATTCAATTCATTTATAAGTTATTAACTTATAAGTTAAGTCTTATTAACTTATTTAATGTGTGACGTGGGTGTTATTTGTGTTGCCCTGCAAAGCACTGATCAAATGATGAAAACAGTTGAACAGTGGATTTTATTTGACTGACCAATGAAGACTACAACAGTCATACAAATAGCCTATGTTTGATTGGAGATCCATTCATCTGCTTGAAATATGAGACACTGATGGGAATATTGGTGTTGTTAGACCTTGTTTTGTTGTTTTCAAAGCTGTCATTAAAATTGAATGAATTATTAGCCTAAATATAGACAGCATATTTTCCCCCAGAATAAGGAACCACACAATTGTGGACACTGCTGTAAAACAGCCCTCCTACCAGAGCTGGCATCTTAGACTCAGTTTGGGATTTTTATTGTTAAAAATCAAATATTAAAGATTGTAATACTTTGCTCTTAACCATTTTCAGACAGTTTTAATAAATAAACAAATACATGACATCAGCAAGAAGATGTAGGCCTGTAATGTTTTGACAGTAGAAGTGACACAACATTTGGCTGTGTGAATTAAACAGTTTGTAGGCTATGAAGCTGCAGCCTGTACACGTGTTGATGAATGTTACCTAATCACTTTGATATGGGAATCGTTATCATCATAGATGCTTGAGCTTGAACGTCATCAAATTAGACCCTTATGAAAATATTAGCAGAGGATGGTTTCGATCCATCGACCTCTGGGTTATGGGCCCAGCACGCTTCCGCTGCGCCACTCTGCTCTCACACCCACGTAGAAAGGAAATGGCAGAGTTTTAGGCTACTCAATGTACCTCTATGTGTTTATGAGATAGATGTGTTGTTGTAAAATTACGTTTATATATTAGTGTAATAGTCAAACAGTGTTACAAATGTATGTTTCCCCAAAAGTGACGCTGTAGCCTAATCGTAAGGTGTAAGCCTATTTTCCCTCAGACACCTGCACGTTAGGAGGCAGTAGAGGCACACTTCTACAGTCCGTCGACGAAGAACCATGCATCGGTCTGTGGATTCAACGACAATAAGACAACAGCGGAAAAAGGTTGAGAAAAGCGTCAAAGTAAAACCCAGTTTAAAAATCTGGTTTTATATATTTTAACCTTTTGCACAACATATGTCAGTCTCTGCTGCTAACGAACAACGGCAATCTTTAGTGAAATAAACTTGCATTTTGGTATTATTTTGCTTATTATAGGCCTACATATACAGTTATGGAGCTCAAAATCCAGGTGCATTACACACAACAGCCGCCTGAGGTGGCCTCACCCATAACATTTCATCAAAATGTTGCCTAATACACCCCCCCCCCCCCCCCCCCCTTTAAATATGCACAACTTGCTGTCACCACTATATTTTATTTATTCATTATTAATTGAAAAACCAATAAATAGTGCCGACTCTTATTTTGTTGAAATTTGACATATTGTCGCTGGCTCCACGCAGCTGTGAGTGCCGATTGTTTTGTTTACCTCGCTCTAAGAGGACCACCATACGTTGCCCCCCTGCATGTACCAGAAGACACCACACACGTTGTATTTGATTGTTCTTGTCCGCCGAGCCAACGAAGTAGACGTCCTTGTTTTTACTCAACAATCAATGTCAACACAAGACTGACCTGCTAGACTGGTTTGTTTGGAACCCATCAGTGCACACACCAATCACGCAAATGAAACTACCAGTTTACTGATCTCTCAAACCCATTATCTGTCTGTGTAATTAGCACAGATTGTCCACATTGCTAGCTTCTCGGTAAACCAAAGTTCAGGATGACTTCCGTAGCAGGCGAAAAACCATCAACCTCAAAGAAGAAGAATGAGAAGAAAATCGCGGCCAAGGAAGAATATAGATTGCTATCCAACACCATGGGCGTCATGAACAACCTGAGAAGACAGGTATGAGTTTTACAGGCGCGTGGAGGACTGTACATCGTGCAGCCCTCGGCCTCATTGGATTTGTGTAGTCTTTGTTTTGCTATGTGGCCTGGGGCAGCAGGGGTGACTCGTGTTATTGTAAGCTTCCTGCCGGTAGCCTACCATGGAAAACAGTTGTGCAAAATGCATTACTATAATTAGGCTTGAGTTCACCGTGTCTTGCATTCCCCTACAAGCATGAATCACATATCTACAGTGTAGGCAAAATGTGCAGTTGTCATTTCCATATTCTATGGTACTAGAAAACTAGATGTGTGTTGTTGAGTTGTCATTTCCATATTCTATTATACTAGAAAACTGAAGATGTGTGTCGGATGTTGCTGTTATGATTACCTACCCACAGGGCACTCTCTGCGATGTCATCCTCGTGGTCCAGGGCAAGCAGATTATGGCTCACAGAGTGGTGCTCGCTGCAGCCAGCCATTTCTTCAACCTCATGTTCACCAGTAAGTATGACAATCATCCTGTCTGCAGCCAACGTGTTTCCAGACACCAGTGACTGATTGCAGACACCCACTTGCTGCTGCAGTGACATGGATGACCATGGAATCGCTAGTCAACAATGAGTGATGGCCTAATAGAAGACTTTTAGGAATGTTGTCAATACACTCACGATCAGTATCTTATTTTATCTCCTGTACTTGCTATTTTCAGCGCATAATATTCTGTGTGCTTTCAACATTAATCTTTTCACTTCAGTGCCATCAGTAGGCCTACCAAATGCATACAAAGACAAATAGAGAAAGGCATTGAATTTGTTGGATGGTATATTGCAGTTAGTGCGACTATAACATTAAAAGACCAAGGAAACACATGTCAACAATGTGTGATAGACATATCTTTAGAAATATCTTCAAATATCGTCTGTCGTCCAGTAGGCTGCTTGCTGTCATTAGCCCACACTATTCTGTGTGCATTCAACATGAGTCTTTTCATGTCAGTGAAATCTCATCCGTGTCAATCCAGATCCAAAGACAGAGAATGACACTGAATACGGTATGTTGGATACCATGCTGCAGTTTGTAACCCCCAGTGCGTTCAGTGGGTTTGCCTATGGCATGTAAGTGAATGCAATTGTAGATAGTTATGTAGCACTTGTGTACTGATGAGTACCAAAGGGTGATGATGTGTAATGTGTATATTATGGGATGTGATGTGATGGCGCTATTGTACAGATCTGTGAAAAATAATTGCCCCATGGCAACAATAAACTAATTAACTAACTAACTACTCCTCGTAGCCAACATGATGGAGTCAACTGCCCATGAGGTGGAGCTGAAGTGTGCAGAGCCAGAGATCATTGAGCTGCTGGTGGAGTTTGTCTACACTGCACGGTAAGGCTGCCTTTTTTATTTTTTTACTAAATACAGTGTTGTGGATAGAGTTTAAACTGTGGTTTTGCACACTTCCGATGTTTTTATATACATGGGCCATATACAGTAGGACCATATATGTGTGTGTTTAAACTTTGTATCATGTCTAAGATTAATGAACTGCTGATTTGTAAATCCCCTGAATGAGGCACCAGATGTGAGATGTGTGTTGTTGTATACAATGCATTTGTTCCACAAAACTGAAGTTTTTTTTACTTGATGCTGTGCTGTGGATGGTGTTTAAACTGTGATGTTTTTACATGATGTGTGTTTAAACTTTGCATCATGTCTAATTGAGTGAATGCCGTTTTCTCCTTTCTCCTTATTGCAGCATCTCTGTCAACAGCAGTAATGTCCAGTCCCTGCTGAACGCTGCCAACCAGTACCAGATAGAACCTGTGAAGAAGATGTGTGTAGACTTCCTTAAGGACCAAGTAGATGAAACCAACTGTCTGAGTAAGTGCAGCATTGAAACAAGAACCCCTTGAACATTTGTTATTTTTTTGTGTTTTTGTCTGACTGAAATTATTTCTGACTTTTGTAGTCTAATGAAACTAGATATAATGATTTTAAAATGTGATGATTTGCTGCACAATTAATCTGTCAATAGATTTGATTTGTTTTGCTTCATTTATACAAAATTAATGTGTTTGTAATTCTCTAAAAATGCTTCAGAAAGCAAATTAACTCCTCCTTGTGGTCTGTTGTACATTGAACTTTCCTTTTCCTGTGTGTTTGTGTGTGTGTGTGTGTGTGTGTGTGTGTGTGTGTGTGTGTGTGTGTGTGTGTGTGTGTGTGTGTGTGTGTGTGTGTGTGTGTGTGCGCGCACACACACGTGTTCTAGGCATTAGTGCTCTTGCTGAGTGCCTGGACTGCCCAGAGCTGAAGGTGGCAGCGGACGACTTCATCCACCAGCACTTCACCGACGTGTACAAGCTGGATGAGTTCCTGCAGCTGGACGTGTTTCAGGTCACTCAGCTGCTGCAGCAGGACACGCTCACCGTCAGAGCAGAGGATCAGGTGGGTTGACCCACTATTGGTTGGTTGTAGCGCCACGGCTGTGGAAGCAGTTGCCCCTGGACATTAAAAATACTCCCTCCATCTTTGCATTTAAGTCTAGGCTCAAAACCCACCTTTTTTCGTTGGCCTTCCCAGCTTCCTAACCCTCCTTTTGTTGCTATATTGTAAATCTTTGTATGTCCCCTGCTGTCCTTGTTGTTGTTGCTCTTATTATTGTTGTTGTGTCTGTCTGCTGTTGTAGGTCTCATACTGTCTCATACTGTATTTATTTGTTGTTGAAGTCTGTGTTTAAAAATGTATAAATAAATGTTACTTACTTACTTACTATACTTTGCCATTGGTTAGACCAGCCTGTAAATTATACTCGGTTTACATTTCTCACACTGAAGCCTAATATGCCTTATAATAAGCCTTATGGTTCTTTCCGTTTTCATCCACAACTTTTTATGTATCCAGAATTTTTAATGAAGCAACTAACTGAAGCATTTTGCTTTCTTGAGCTCATCTGAATGTTGATACCTCTCACCATAACATTTACTGGAAATAGAGTTTTTATATTGATGTTGATGTTGATGTTTTGGTGGTTTCATAGAGCAGGGAGACTAAACAATCAACCTCAGTAATGACAGTGTGCTTCTTCTAACTGCTTAACGACTGTGTGTTCAGATATATGACGCTGCAGTGAGGTGGCTGAAGTACGACGTTCTGAACAGGCAGAAGTACATAGTGGACGTTCTGGGTAAAGTGCGCTTTCCCCTGGTGTCCAAGGGCTTCCTCAGTAAGACCGTTCAGGCCGAGCCACTCATTCAGGACAACCCAGAGTGCCTGAAGATGGTCATCAGTAAGTATGAACAGTTGTTACACCGCTACACCTTTAATGTTTTTATTTTTGCCTTGTCTGCTGGTGTGCCAGGACGCTGCGCCACAGAACCTACTTGTTATGCCCAATGACTATGTAGATTTACAGTAGACTTCTGTTTTGTTGTTTTCTGGCCTTGCCGCAGTTGTGTATGATGCAAAATAGTGTAGACTCAATCAGATGTGTGTATGAATAACAGATGTGTATGAGTGGTGATCTGGTGATATATACTGTATATATACAAACACACACACACACACACACACACACACACACACACACTCTACCCTAGAAGAAGACTGAGTGTGATGTGTTGTCCAGGTGGGATGCGTTATCACCTCTTGTCTCCTGAGGACCGTGAGGAGCTGGGGGAGAGCAGCCGTCCACGCAGGAAGAAACACGACTTCCGCATCGCTCTCTTCGGCGGTTCACAGCCCCAGTCCTGCAGATACTTCAACCCCAAGGTAACACACACCCCTACACTATCATTAGCCACCCTCTAATATGTTGTGCCATCATTAAGGCCTTCCCTGTTATATAATTATAAAGAACAGCTGTTAGAGTAAATTCTGTTTTGGACATGGTCATTATGTATGTATCGTGTTGTATCACAGTATCGTAATGCATATGATATTGTAAGGTTGGAGGCAATGCCCAGTTTTCTTTAGGTTGGATCATTTAATTATTGATATATATGTTTACATGTATGATTGATTGTTTACTTAATAAGTAAACTCATGTTTGCACACCTTCTCTTTCCCTTGGTCTCCGCCATCGGCAACATCAGGACTACAGCTGGACAGACATCCGATGTCCGTTTGAGAAGCGCCGGGACGCCACGGCCGTGTTCTGGGACAATGTGGTCTACATCCTGGGCGGTTCGCAGCTCTTCCCCATCAAGAGGATGGACTGCTACAACGTGGTGAAGGACAGCTGGTACTCCAAGCTGGGGCCACCCAACCCGCGGGACAGCTTGGCCGCCTGCGCCGCCAAGGGCAAAATATACACCTCAGGAGGGTCGGAAGTGGGTGAGTGGGACAGAGCTGGAGGTCTGACTTTGTGTGGCTTGATGGGCTAACTTATAATGGTCAGCTCAATCTTTTTATGCATCTTGTGTTATTATATGTTGATTACAACACTTTTTTGGTTTCTTGGTGTTTTAAGGCCCCAACGTTGTCTTCAAGGCAGCGCTGCCTGGAAGGTGCTAGGGTTAGGCATGGGTTAAGGTTAGGATTAGGTGCCTTTAAGTCGACGGTGGCAGCGCTGCCTGGAAGGCGAAGTTGGGGGCTGAAAACACCAAGAAACCAAACACCATCGAGCACCTTCACACAATCGTCAAATGGCATGACATATACAAAATAATGCTGAATGTCAGTGTTGATACTGCCTAAGAGCTAAGAAGTACAAAAAAAATGTGTTTTCTGTTTTTTCTTGTTATTAAAAAGCTAGAACATCTATTAAATGTATTGAAAGTGTAAATGTTCCTCTAATGTACCTCTAATTAATGATCTCCTTTCCACCGTGGCAGGAAGTTCGGCACTGAACCTGTTTGAGTGCTACGACACGCGGACAGAGACGTGGCAAAACAAGCCCAGCATGCTGATGCCTCGCTGCAGCCACGGCATGGTGGAGGCCAACGGCCTCATCTACGTCTGCGGAGGCAGTCTCGGCAACAACGTCTCCGGGAGGGTCCTCAACAACTGCGAGGTCTACGACCCATCCACAGATGAGTGAGTCAAGGAGTGTGGAACTTTACTGGAATGTAACTTCTAAAAACTGGTGGGAATATGGTGCTACAAAAATAACTTTGGAGAATCATGAAACAATGTGATTAATAGCCAGGTGGCACCAGAAACAATTCAATTGGTCTGCATCCCTGTTCGCTTGAGAGGGACTTGAGAGTCAAATTATTTTTTGTTCAAATTAAATGCAGGCTCACAGATCCTGTTAATTATTCCTTTTAAACAACAGCTTTTGCTTACTCTCCAGATGGCGGGAGCTGTGTGGCATGAGAGAGGGCAGGAAGAACCATGGGCTAGTGGCGGTCAACAACAGGATATACGCTGTTGGGGGGCAGGGAGGACTTGGTGAGTTCCTCTATGTAAACAGAATAATGTTTCTACTGCAAATGTATAATTTCTGCAATGCAAAGCTGATGGATGATGTGTTTGAATTTTATATATCTTCATCAAATCGCGTTTGCATGGACCCATTAATTGTATAACACTTTAACGTAAACTAAACAAATCCATGATCTTGTACAGTTTCAGTTATATAAATTTGGATTATTACGTGTAGAAATGTCTGTAATGACACTCTGAATTAAAGGTGGCTGTGACTCATGGAGTATTTTGATCAATTGTGATTCCTACGTGACTAATCTTCTAATGACTGTATGATAGGTGGCCTGGACACGGTGGAGTACTACGAGATCGGCACCAACGAGTGGAAGCCAGCCGCCCACATGCCGTGGCGCGGTGTGACGGTGAAGTGTGCGGCGGTGGGACCGGTCATCTACGTATTGGCCGGTTTCCAGGGAGTGGGTCGCCTAAACCACATCCTGGAGTACTACACAGAGACGGATAAGTGGCTATCCTGCACCAAGGTGCGTGCCTTCCCAGTCACCAGCTGCCTCATCTGCGTGGTGGACACATGCGGCGCCAACGAGGAGGAGGTTGTGCCCACCGACACCCTGCACGCGTCTCCATCTGCGTCCACGTCATCGCCCTCCTAGCGGTTTTGCACATGATGGAGAGGACTGTGTTTGTTTGTGTGTGTGTGGACCTTACTAAACCCTTGCCTCACAGCAAGCAAGGTGAACTTCCATTCACACTAAACACACTAAACACTGAACTCTACAACTTCCCTGGCCCTGGACCTCTGGCTCTCCCATGCATCCTCCTGTCTCTCCTGTGTGAAATAAGCCTGCCTTTAAATAGGCTAGGCAATTACCCAATTAGGTCTTGGGCTAAACCCAAGGGTGTATGGGGAGTGGTGCTCTGTACCATTAACCCAATCACAGTTAACATCAACAGCTTAATACAGACACATACATACAAAAGACATAAACCCGCCATAAACCTGGAACTGAGTACAGGTGAGTGTGTTTGGTTGCAGTCCATGCAGATGTGGCACAAGGCCGGCTTTTAAAAGTTTGTCATTGGGGAAAAGGAAAGGGCTCTTTTTTTACTGTGTGTGTGTGCGTGTGTGTGCGTACTTGTGTGTGTGTGTGTTTGCGTGTCTGTGTGTGTGTGTGTGCGCACATGCACGCGTGTGGAAGGGTCAGTGCTGTCCTTTCTGGTTGTTTCTCTAAATATTGGTGAAAGATGTGTTTTACATTTGTTTTACACCATGAATAAAAGTGAAAACTTTCTTTCAACTTATTTTATGGCTGCAATATGGACAGCTGTTGTCCATTCAAGGAGTTTGCTAGAAACCCACAGCAATAAATAAATAAGTAATTTTTTCAATGGGAATGTTTTAACTTAATTTGGGTACCTTTATGTATGTAAGGGAAAAAATGTGTTACTTCCATTATACAGGACGATTGGAGATCAATCTTCCTGTGTAAAGCTGTAATCAGAGAATCCTGACATGACCTATGTGTGGGGCACCAGTTGTCAAATCCAAGTTGTGTATATCATCTCTATTGTTTGAAATTGCAACTTTAACGAAGTAAGGATGTTTATCTGAATGAGCATGGCCGTTGTTATCTGTGGAGCCGTAAAGGATGTGCAGCCCACAGCCGAGTGAACATGCTTAGGCCTACTGAGAGCATCAGGGACATGCAAATACAGAGTGTGTTTTTATTGACCATGTTCTGATATGTTATTGCTGATACGTTTAACGCTCGCAAGGGAACTTTGTTTTTTCATTAAAATTATGGAAATTGTCAATTACAGATGTTTCCTCTGTTGAATACATTCAATGGCCTAACAATACGTTTGTGTGTGTTTAGATCTCTTGTTCACAAAAGCTTGCTATGTGGGTGTCACTTTACTTCCATTCAATCATGTTTAGGCTATATTGGGGTAAGGATGTCTTGATTTGACTAAGTATAATTGTTAAAATATGAATTTCGTTTGCTTTTTTGGGTTGGTTCGGTTTCTAATTTCAAATGTGATAAATTACTATTTAAATTCCATCGATAATTAGGATAAGACGGTTGCCTAAAAAGAATGATAAAATCTTCATTGGTATGGATTGCATGTAATATGGACTCCAGGTCGATAGGTGGCAACCGCTGGCAACAGAGAACAAAAGCACTGCGCGCTTTTTGAAAACGAAAACATGACGTAGTATTTCCGCGACACTGTTTGGGGCGTCTGCTCTGTGGCTCTGTGTCGTGCTCGTAGTCTGTGGTTGCGATGAACTTTCTCTCAATTTCACAGCACCAATCTTAATGGATGAAAGTGGGAGTAGCTGTTTTGTGTCATCCATAAAACAGACAACCAGCGTAAAATGACAGTGTGCAGTTTCTTCCTTCAAGGAAGGTGTCGATATGGGGAGAAGTGCTGGAACGAACACCCGAGAGGAGGCGGCGGCGGCGGCGGCGGCGGCAGGGGTGGTGGAGGCAGCGGCGGTGGAGATTACAGTCGAGGCACTCCTCAGTCTAACCGAGGAGGTGGAGGTAAGTGACCAAATCTTGGACGTTTAATACATTTACTTTATTTCCCTCTGTCCTCACGCTGAGATGTGCTTTATTTAGTATTTAGCCTGGATAAGCATGTGGTAATAATGTCTTTAAGAATCATTACGTGAGCAGCTAATGTTAGTTATCTAGGCTGAATGCCGCCCATTCGACCTCGAACAAAGCTACTGCATTTCAACTCTTTACAAAGTTTTGCTCGGTTTACCTGCAGGTTTCGGAAATAGAGTATGGGTGAATCCGCAGCGAGCCGGTGGAGACTTTGTGAAACCCACCAATTTTGGTGGAAGAGAAAATGCCAAGAATTCTTCTTTTGGCGTCCCCACCCAGAACAGATTCGGCACCCTGAATACACCAAGCAGCTTCGACAGGGGTGGACATAAAGACGAAAATGATAAGCACTTGTACGTTTTTGTTTAATTGACATTTGTAATGTGTATGAATGTATATAGATTGATTTTATACACATATCTATCTTGCAATGTTTCAGGGAAACCATACAAAAGGACATGGAAATCTGGGAAAGTTCAGGACAGTGGTTATTTTCCTGTTACTCTGTCCTCAAAGGCTCAGTCTCAGGTATGTATATCAGTGAACCACATTGTTGGGTACTATATGCCATGTTATAACCAGATTCATATAAATTAGTTGTCTTAATTTATCTTAAAATGTTGCACGCACATGTCTGCTGATTTACCTGCAGGTTTTGTGGAACTGTCACCTGAGGAGCTCAGACTGGAGTATTATAATGGCAGAGCATCCGGAGACCTCCAGGCCTATGTAAGTACTCATCAGGGACTGGCAATAGCAGTGCATCAATCCAAATATTTAGGATGTGTATGAATGGCAGAACTTTTTAACCCATTTCTGTGGATTTTATGGCAAACACAGCTAAATGTGTCATAATGAGTGACTACTGCATGATTAGATGTTAAACATAACTTGAAACACAATGATAACAATTGGCCCACAATCTCATACAATATATTTTATTTTTGATGTAATTTCTGTGTTAAGAAAAACAAAAGTACATGTACATGTCTCGGACCTTAGCTGCGCAAACATTTACCTTCTTGTACTGAAAGTCTTTTTGTAAGTGGCCGTCTGTTCTAATGGACTGTAATGCCCATGTTTGTTCCAGGGGAGCTCCGTGCAGCAGCTGGCTAGCCAGTGGAGGAACCGACTGCAGGAGCTCAAAGTCATGAATGCTAACACACGGTCTACACTGGTAAGTTGGACACATAAAACTCCATATTGCTAAAGAATTACGAGTATTGATAGAGAACCCATCAAGTGTGTGAAGTGGGGTGGGTCTGGGATGGCAGCCTTCTGGTGGTGTAGTGGGCCTAATTCAACAAAACACCAATGAAGGAAGGTACCTGCTTGATAGCTCTGGTGAAATGGTCTTGAATGCTGCTATGTTGGTGATGCCCATAAAGGTTGCTTTGTTGATGATTTTTGTTTTTTATAGTACATAAATAGGCTTGCAGTGTTTCCCACAGAATTAAATTATATTTGTGGTGGTAGGTTTGCTGAATTAACTTGAATGCAACCGTTTTTAGCAAATTAGCACAGCGTGGTTATGATGCTAACCAGATTTAAGCACAATTTAGTACAGCCTGGAAAATCATTGTGTGGTGGTCAATGTTATTGTGGTGGGCCACTACAAATAAGTCAATGTATGGGAAACACTGGGCTTGGTTTGTTGATTGACACTTTGGGAAATCCCCTACCTGTAACACTAGAATTGAACACTCCTGTATACCTGGATAAAAAGGAGGTGTGAATTGCATCAGTTAAGACAATTAGTGAAGGTCATCATTTACATTGACATTTATTCGTTTAGCAGACACTTTTTCCAAAGCGACGTACATACGTCAATTATATTACAAGGCCATTGTTACATTGTCCCAGGAGCAACTCGGGGGTTAAGTGCCTTGCTCAAGGGCACAACGGTGGAAGCCGGGATTTGAGCTTCCCTCTCTTCCTCTCCACCCTCTTCCCTCTTTCCTCCTCTACCTCCTCCTTCTACCACTTTCTCCTCCTACCACATTTTGACTACAATGTAGTCAAAGTACTTACAATGTAGTATCCTCTAGTACTAGTATTGACCGATGCAGTGGTAATTCCTAGCTAAGATCTCCTCTGCATTGTAGCTTAAATGTTATTCTATTGATGTCCGTTGCTTTGGATAAAAGCGTTTGCCAAATTAGTAAATGTAGTTCTAAATGTTCTGACCCAGTTCTCTCTCTATCGTCACAGATTGCAGAGTTGAATAACCCTGGACAACAGCCGTCCTCCTTCGGGTCAGCACCATCGGGATTCAGTTCATCCTCCGCTGGGTTTGGATCCACAGCGCCGCCATCTGGGTTCGGTTCTACTGCCCCGTCTGGGTTTGGAGCAGCGCCATCTGGGTTTGGATCGGCACCAGCGTCAGGATTTGGATCAGCAGGTAGAACTTGTGCACACTTAACTGAGTGAAATAAACAATTAGGAAGTGGCGCTGTTTTACAATTGTGTAACAAAACACTGTCACAATGAAATGTTACTTTACTGAATGGAATGTGCAGTACTCTAAATTGTCATTTGGGTAATAGATTTGCACATTCAAATAATTACTGCCCAATTCCCATGGATTTAACATTGAGTGTTTATGTTTGTTTATGTCTTTGTTTATGTCTGTATGAAGCACTTTAAGTGGCATTGTGCTAGAAAATGCACTATACAAATAAATACTTCCTTATGTCCATTTTAGTTAGATTAGTACATTTCCATGTGCTTTGTCCCCACACAGGCTTTGGAGCCCCAGCCCAGAGCAGTGCCAATTTCAGCTTCGCACCCACTCAGAGTGCTGCTCCCACCGGCTTCGGCTCCGCCCAGCCCCCATCCCAGTCAGGTTTTGGCTCGGCCCCTGGCACTGCCCCCTCGGCCAGCTCCTTCTCCTTCGCTGCTCCTGCTGCTGCTGCTGCTGCCGCCACCAAAGATGCATCCAGCGGCTTTGGAGCGTCTGCCTCTGGCTTCAGTTTCGCCTCCTCGGCACCTTTGTCCATGAGTGGCTTTGGCGGGGGTTTTGGAGCATCCACCGGGGCCAGTGGCTTCGGGCAGCCCGGCTTCGGTGGCACCAACAGTGGGCTTTTTGCCTCAGCGGGGGCAGGGGGAGCGTCCACAGTAGCCAGTGCCGGGGCATCAGCAGCCGGCCTGTTCACCCCTCAGAGTGAACTGACCGCGGACGAGTTGAAGGAGTTCACGGGGAAGCGATTTACGCTGGGCCAAATTCCCCTCAGACCTCCACCCGTTGACATGCTGGTCGTCTAACAGACAAATAAAGACTTACAGCCAGGAGGGACGGGCTGACACATTTTAGGTTTTCTTTTTAATCTATTTGCGAATAAATGATGGTTAAGTACATTTAAAACTGGTGTTTTTATGTTTTTTTTTTTCTTCTTTTAAATGGCTACATATTTATGCTTGTTAAACAAGTGATCATGAAATGTTATGACCTTCCATTATCACATTAGAGGATCGGTAGCCATTTGTTTGAATAAGTGCTGGTCTGGATATTTTTTTTATTCTTAACAGGTTCAACAAGGCACCTGTTTACTTCTACTGATATGAATAGTTTAGTTTAAGTATGTAAGTTAGACTCTAAGATATTTTATTGTACTTTTATGCAGTCTAAGATGCGTTCATTAAACATAACCTCTGACTTAATTGTATGACTTGGCGATTCTTTGAAAGTAGCATCAAGTCAGTGTCACTGCAATCAGGATGACACACTCAATGCTTTTATTCATTCAAGGGATCACTATAGTTTGGTTATCAGAATATTCCCTGATCTGGATGCATTGAGGTAATGTGCTACTAACTAGGTTGTGTCTCATTTTCGTTCAGCTGTCACTGGGGTAGGCTTTCGGTTTGTGCGTAATCAGGACACACCTCTGTTAAAATCTCATTGGTTCCCTTTGTACCGCGGGAATGATCAAAACAGGAAGTGTGGAAACACGAGTAGCCCATGACGGACACTTCTGACTATCCTGTGTTTTTTTTTAAAGAAAAGACATGGCAGAGGTTGGTTTATGTCGTCTCCTCGACATACTTCGTTCACTTTATCCAACTGTTCAAACAATAGAAGAGTATGTCGATGGTGTCACTCTCAGCGATGGCAGGAAAGTAGCCTTGGTTGAAGATTCCGATACCAGTCGCTTCAAGGCGCTCCTCAAAGGGCTAATCGTGTGCGTTGAGAAGCCGATGAAAGATGCTCCGAGTAGCGACCAGGTATTTTTCTCTATTCGTGTATATTGTGCGACGAGCCTCATTTGGTTTCAGACTTTCAGCAGATTCATGCATCTAACACATGTTGTTCGTTTACATCATTACTCTGCGAAAGGAATATTACGGAGCGTAAACACGTACACAGCAGATGCCAGCACATTACTACTGAGGTTGCTTATATTGTCTTGTAACACATGCAACACAGTTCTTTTACCCTATTACTCTGAAATGCGTTGGTGTTAAGTGAAAGTCTACCAGCGAAAACCATTGAGCCATTAAACTCTCGCATCTGTCTTTTAAAAGCTCAGCACCTTACCGGAGGTCCTCGCTTACGTCCTGAACACCATGATGAAGAACAAGAACAGAAACGTCCTCAAGTTTGGTTACCTTTGGAGTGACAAAGACGGAGATGCAGACCCTTTCAAATTCCATGGCGTGATAACCATGAGTCCCGCGTTTATTCACAGCAGTGACCTCTGGAAGAAAATTAACCAGCGACTGGGCACTGATCTCACCCAACACCTGCTGCGAAACTGCTCCTTATTTACTGCTGCGCCCCCCAACTGTCTTTTCCAGGTGTGTGGAGTGCCTGTATACGACTTGATGTCCGCCAACGCCTCATTCAGGTTCCTCCTCTGTAAACCTCCTTCTCAACCTCCTCCAGCCAATCCACCAAGGAATAGCCAGGGGAGATGGTCAAGGACCAAGGTACGTTCTCAAGAAGTTTCCAGAAAGAGGAAAAGGGAAAATGGGCAGGAATGTGCTGGAGATTATGAGGGATTACCAGGGAAACGAAGACGTTGCCCGGCAGTGGAGAGGACATGTGATTCTGCAGGGCCAAGTCACAACACCGATATCATCAATAGTGAACAGACCTCCCATCACAACATCAATGCCACTCAGGCTATCAATGAAAACTCCCGTGTCTCCAGGCACCCCAAAGGGGCCACAGGAACAGCCCAGGCTACGGCCACCTCTCATGGCTCTTTTAGCTGGAAGCCAGCAGACCAGCCCTCTCCCCGGCCGTCGGAGTGCTTCATCCGCATGCTTCGCGTTCTCTACGGCGGCAGCGGCCTCAGGGGCTTTCTGCTCAACAGGAAGTTGGCGACGTGCGGGGCCAACGGCCCCAGGGGCCTCCAGGGGCCCGACGTGGTGCGTCTGGTGTTCCTGCAGGGCGAGGCGTACCTGCGCGGCGAGGAGCCCAGCCCCAGAAGACTCCCCCGCCGCTTCTTCAACATGGCGCCTCTCTTCAGCCGCCTGCTGCGCAACCACAGGAAGTGCCCCTACTTCCACTTCATGCGCAAGAAGTGTTCGGTAGCCACCACCGCCGGCACCGGGCCGGGGAGTGACATGGCGTCTCTCCTGGCGGCCCACTGCCTGCCGTACCGGGTCTACCTGTTCGTGCGCGAGTGTCTTCTCTACGTGGTGCCGGAGGAGCTGTGGGGGTCCGAACAGAACCGCGCCCTGTTCCTCGCCCGGGTCAAGCAGCTGCTGAGGCTGGGGAAGTTTGAGAGCCTCTCCCTGGCGCAGGTCATGTGGCGCGTGAAGGTCCGAGACTGCCACTGGCTGGGTCTCAAGGCCAGAGGTATGTGTATGTGGTGGTGTGGAGGCTCTGTTTGGTCATTTGTGTTGTATTGGGTGATCCTGCCTTCTGATGTTGTGTGGCAATGTTTTGATTGTGCTCTGTTGTGTTACAGTAGTGTTTTGCTACTTTGTAATGAAAATTTGTATATAATTTGTATACTTGTATACTTCAGGATGTTATGAAACATATCGTCTTGTCATATGTCATCTCTCTCTCTCTCACTCACTCACTCACTCACTCATTCATTCTTTCTCTTTTCTTTCTTTCTTTAATTCTCTCTCTTTCTCTTTCTTTCTCTCTTTCTCTTGTCGTTCTTTTTTCTTTCACTCCATCTCTCCCCCTCCTTTTCCTTTCTCTCCCCTCGTTCATTCAGCCCACTGTCCCAGTGAGCACCGGTACCGGAAGCGTCTCCTGGGCCAGTTCCTGGCCTGGCTGCTGGATAGTTACGTGCTGGGTCTGGTCAAAGCCACGTTCTATGTCACAGAGAGCATGGGCCGGAAGCACGCCCTACGGTTCTACAGACGAGAAGTCTGGAACAAGCTTCGTAACCTGGCATTCAGGTGAAGCATGTTGTGGTCCTTTCCATTGAATATAATGATTGTGGCTGAAGTACATGTGGTTTCTTAGCAACTGCAAGAAAACTCAAGTTGTATGTCATGAGTAGCTGTGTGATTAGCACAGATGGTATCAAGGTTAGCAGTATGATTGCATTAAAATACCGGCATTCAGTATTGATCCTCCATGAAAACACTTTGTGTTTCTGACTCCAAAATACATAGTCTTCATTCAATTTCAAATGTACATTTATTCATTTAGTAGACGCTTTTATCCAAATGACTTGCTTGCATATATCAAGTATATTACAAGGGCCATTGTCCCCGGAGCAACTCGGGGTTAAGTGCCTTGCTGGGCACAACAGTGCAAACCGGGTGTTGAACCCACAACTTTTCAGACTACTGCGTGCGAGCCCAGCTCCTTAACCACTATGCTACCGCCATCCCTAATTTCTCAGGAAGCACCAGTCCAAGGGCCAGTGGCAAACCCTTACGCCACTGGAGGTGGCGTCCCTCCCCAAAACCACAGTGACCGCTCGACTTCGCTTCATCCCCAAAACTCACGGCATGCGGCCCATCACACGAGTCGTGGGAACGGATCCTGTAACCAAGGTGTGGAGAAATGACTTTCACTGTAGAAGAATACATAGAGGATCATCAACATAGCTTTATACGATTGCAATATATGTTTGTGCTAGTGTTCTCGAGCATCATGAAGAAGAAAGGCAAGGCTCTCTTTATATATATTGCGTATATATTTTGGGGGCAAGAGAAAAGTGTGCCACACCCCATCTATAAAGCACTGGCACCTGAGATAAATTGAGTGTTAAAAGGACCACCACTGTACGTCCAGAGCATGTGTGTATTATGGTAGTGGTGTTTGTGTTTATTTAAAGGACCACCACTGTACGTCCAGAGCATGTGTGTATTATGGTAGTGGTGTTTGTGTTTATTTTTGGCCAGCGCTTCCAGCGGAGTGTGAAGAACCTGCGTGATGTGTTGGGTGTGTGTGTGAAGTCCTCGCCGACCCTGCTAGGCTCCACAGTCTGGGGAAGACAGGACATCCACAGGGTCCTAAAGACCACCGCTCAGCAGCAGAAGACCAAACCCACACCACTGTACTTTGTCAAGGTGTGTGTATGTGTGTACTGTACTTTGTGTGTGTGTGTGTGTGTCTATCTATCTATCTGTCTGTCTGCCTGTATTGTACTTTGTCAAAGTGTGTGCATGTGAGAAACTGCAGAGATGTCTTACTTTTTATAATGCTTTGAAATCAACTGGATGGAAAAGGCATCTTCCTTTATTTGTATTTAAAACCTGCATTAAACCGTTCAAAACTTTTTTTTTTTTTACTGTCTACAGTGAAAATGAAATGACACCACAGTATTTCTTTGTTGTTTTTCTCTGGCAGGTGGACGTCAGCGGAGCATATGACAGCCTGCCTCATGACAAGCTTGTGCGTGTGGTCAGTGAGGTGCTTCTGCCTGTGCAGGACGTGGCTTTCTCTGTGCGACAGTACGCCAAAGTCTGGAGCGATCCCCTGCAGGGCCTGAGAAAACAGTTCTGCACAAGGGTGAGTACACACACACACACACACACACACACACACACACACACACACACACACACACACACACACTCAATTATTAAGCAGACATAAAAATATGATATCCCCAGCAATAAATAAAATGACAAGTAATACTGTGTGTGTATGTGTCTGTGTGTGTGTTGCTACCAGGCAGAGGCCCAGGCCTGTATCAACATGAAAGGTTTTGTGATGCAGGAACAGGAGAAGGGGAAACTCCACAATGCCATTTTGGTGGAAAATGTGAGTGTGAATGATTGGTGACCAATAGAAGTGACATTAACCACAGAAAATGTACTCGTGCTTAATGAAGCTGACTTAACTGTGTGTTCTCCTCCTGCAACCCTCACGCCTCTCTAATGGCCCTTTTCTTCCTGCAGTATAACTCACCAGATATAAAGGGAGGAGACTTGCTTGCCTTTTTCAAACAGATGCTTAAGAGTTGTGTTGTTCGGTTTGGAAAGCAGTGAGTATTTTTGAAATCCATCCATCCATCAATACATCAATCCATCTATACATCAGTACTTTTTTATTAGTTGATCTTAAAGGCGGTGTGGTTTCACATGTTTGTGGGTATTTGTCATATTTTATGTTTTTTGTTTTTGTTTTGTTCTAGAACGTTCCGGCAGGTTTGCGGCATCCCTCAGGGGTCGGTGGTGTCCAGTATGCTGTGTAATCTGTGTTATGGTCACATGGAAAAGTCCCTGCTCAGCCACGTCACTGAGAAAGGAGGGTACGTCACACAGAACCTCACATTCTTACACACACACACACACACACACACATACACACACACCATCGTTGGAGACGTAGGTGCGTCTTGCGGGTCTTAAGATGGCTGTTGAGGCCAATCCGTGCTCCATATTTTGGTGCAGTTTGGGTCTTCAGATGGCTGTAGAGGCCGATCCATGCTCCATATTTTGTGGTGCAATGTGAGCAGGGGATGTTGATGTGGTGGTGGAGCCTTTTTCTGTCATCTCTTTTAGAGGAGAGAAGGCTGCCGAGGTAGGGGAAGTGATCAACATTATCGAGAGTGGTGTTGTGCATGTTTATGGTGAGCTGAATTGATGGCTGGTTGGGTGGAGGTTGGTATAGGACCTGGGTCTTTTTGATGTTTAAGGCTAGACCCAGGGCTCTGTATGCCTTTCAGAATGCTCTGGAGATTTCCTGAGGAGTGGGCTGCGATAGCTTTGTCATCCGCATACTGAAGCTCCATGATGGTGGTGTGGTTAGTTTTAAAAAATGGCCCTGCAAAATCTCATCTGGCCAGTAGGTGTCACTATTGTAAATGTGTCAAAGGAACACAAAAAGGTGCTTGATTGTAGTCCATAATGCCTCAGCAAATTTAGTGGAAATTGTTTGGTCCTTTTGCTGTCTATATAATGTGTTTGCTAAAAAACAACTGTGGTCCTGTAGATGGATAAGTGGCTTAGATGCTTTCCATACACCAATCGACAATGTTGTTTCACAGAAGTGAGGGTGTAGGGGGTGCTGTGGCGCATCTGGTTGCAGCGCTCGCTCAGTTCGAGTCCGAACTGGGTCATTTCCCGCTCCCACCTCATCTCTCTGTCACTGTCTACTGTCCTGTCTGATTAAAGGCATGTAAAGCACCCAAAATTATTTGTACATAAAAAAGTGAGGGTGCATTTGATTGGTTCTTGAGCTCATATATCAACATAACAAGCTTTTGGCAGATTCAAGGACTTCTCCTTTAACCCTGACTTGCAATGTTTTTCCTTCCCTTTCATTAGGTGCCTGATGAGGCTGGTGGATGACTCTCTCCTCATCACCCCTAAACTCAACAGAGCCATGTATTTTCTCAAGTGAGTCTCTTTGACAAAAGGCATACTATAAACCCCCAATGGCTGTTTCACTTTCAAACACACAACCCTAACACGTCATGCAAGTTGTTTATCTGCTATGTAACTATTTTTGTGAATAAGCTGTTCCCCTTTCCCACTCTCATTCACTGTATTATTAACATTTTTAAGGTGCGTTTTTGCACAGAGAAGTTCTATAAACAATAGATTGTACTGCTGTTATAACCACTGTAATGGAGTTAGCTCAAATAAAGTCAAGTTACTTTTATAAAGTATGATTTAAAAAAATAACAACAGAAGTACCTAAGTGGTTTCCAGTAAAGTTAAATCATTTGACATAAAGAAATGAAAGATGAATAAAATAATAGAATAAGAGTTTGAGAAGAGACCAAAAACAAGGTGTTCTGCCTGCTTTGTGCCCACTGGGCAGGACCCTGCTGGCGGGGGTGCCCCAGTACGGCTGTGTGGTGAACCCCCAGAAGGTGGCGGTGAACTTCCCGCTGGAGGAGGGCGTGAGGTTCCCCGGGGTGCAGGTGCTGCCCCAGCACTGCCTCTTCCCCTGGTGCGGCCTGTTGCTGGACACACAGACCCTGGATGTCTCCAACGACTACTCCAGGTGAGAGTCACGTCAGTCACCAGAGGGATATACTACGGAGTATAGTGCCACCTGCAGGACACAATAGAACAAAATACTATTTCACCTGCACAACCCAAACCAGCACAGCACAATACTACTTCACCTGCACAACCCAAACCAACACAGCACAATACTACTTCACCTGGGGCCTGTACTACGAAGCGGGGTTACTGGCTTATCTGGGTAACTTCGAGAGTAACTTGATCACGTGTGGCGTAAGTTCCCGATTAACCCGTACTACGAAAGGTGGATGGGTTTTAACCGAGGTATGCTGCCATGGCAATTTATGCTGCATCTCAAACCTGCTCCGAGCAGGTTATGTTCTTGGTTAACCAGAGGTTTCCGTTAACCACACCCTTTATATGTAGCCTACCACCCCTCCACTAACAATTCGAGACTATGTCGGCGTACCTGGATGATCCAAACGACATCGGAGCGCAAATCGTGAGGTGCTCTCTTCGAGAGGTTTTAGAGACTGCCATATATATATATATATATATATATATATATATATATATAAAACATTGCCAAAGTGCGGCCCTTTTTAACTCAACAAGATGCAGAAAAACGAATTCACGCCTTTATCACTAGCAGGTTAGACTACTGCAATGCACTTTTCACTGGTCTTCCCAAAAAAACATCTAAAGAAATTGGCACTCATACAGAACTCTGCGGCTAGACTTTTAACTAAGACTAAGAAGAGAGAACACATCACCCCTGTGTTGGCTGAACTGCACTGGCTCCCTATTTCCTATAGAATTGATTTTAAGGTTATGTTAATTACTTACAAAGCTCTGAATGGCATAGCACCTTCATATATCTCTGAGCTTTTAATATCTTATCAACCACAAAGGAAACTTAAATCATCCAATTCTAATCTTTTAATCGTACCCAAAGTGCTCCACAAACAAAGTGGAGAAGCTGCTTTTATCCATTATGCCCCCAAACTATGGAACACCCTGCCTCTGTACATCAAGCAAGCGAGTTCTGTAAATATTTTAAAAAAAGATCTGAAAACAGGAAAAGCTTTTACAGGAAAGCTTTTAGTTAACTCATCTTATCCTGTAGACTACTTTTTCAGATTATTCTACATCTGCTGCTATTGGAGGGCGCAGCCAGCCAGAAGCAGATGGGCTCCCCCTATTAAGTCAGGTTCTGCTCAAGGTTTCTTCCTGGAATATGGGAGTTTTTCCTTGCCACAGTTGCCATATGGCGTGCTTGTGGTGGGTAAGAGGGTTAAGGCTGCCAGTCTTATGACGTCATTTTCTATATTTTTGATATGTTGCTGAGTGGATCATAAACGGCCCCAGCAATGAAGAAAGGTGATTGATAATGACTGACTGACTATTATTGTGTTACATGCTTCAAATGTAAAGCACTTTGAGCTGCATTCTGTGTATGAAAGGTGCTATACAAATAAAGCTTATTATTATTATTATTATTATTATTATTATTATTATTATTATTATAGATTGTCAGCCGAGGGAATTCGGTGATGCTGAACATCTGAGCAAGAATAGGCCTACTGTATGTCCAAAAATAAATTGGACATAGGCCTAGCCTAGCCTACAGTATGCTGAACATCTGAGCAAGAATAGCCTAAAATAAATCGGATATAGCCTAGGCCTAATAAATTAAAATCACCATTTTAACAAACTTGTTGAATTGAATGTCATATTACTGTACCCTGCACATAAAGGCTACACATTTCCACAGCACCAGAATCTGACCGAATGCCTCCCTCAACCCCTTCCACAATCGGCCTTCCACTATTATTTGCGATGGCCAACTCCTCTGCTACTGTAAAACACTCCTTACAGTAGTGTAAGACACCTTTTTCTTGTTAGCTGTAAAACAGAGGCCAAGTGAAGGCTATAAGCATACTAGGCCTACATGTTTTCATAATTAAGAAATATTAATGCAAGCTATAACTATATAAACCCACTATTCTGAATAATGTGTTTGTGTTTCATTTTCACCTGCTGCCATGTGCGTTTGGCAAATGTGTTGCATCTGAAATGTTCACAGGATTAGGCATACACTAAATCAGTCAATGGGGGCTACTTAAACATTCAATTATCCTATTACTGTAATCTATATGCCCACTTCTAAATTGTGTTGCATCTGTAGGCATTTCTCTGAACTCAAAATAGGCAATTTAATTATTTCAACTCCTTTCATACATTCCGCAAGCTATTAATCCTCCGGAACACATATTTGAAGAACATGTGGAAATAAAACTTTACTTCTAGGCATTTAGGCTACCCGATCTGCAATACGTTGCCAACAGCCTTGCCTTGCTTTGTTCACTGCCGACATATTTGATTTTTGTCGTAGAGTGGGTTTTAATTCCTCATAACTTGGCATAATAATTGTGCATTCCTCATCCGTAAAATAAGGTGATCGCGTCATCATTGAAAGTGGTGACTTGCGCTGCAACCCGCTCCTTTTATGTGAACGCGGTTTAACAAAGTAACCCTGGGTTACATCTGGGTAGGTTAAGCTCCCTTCGTAGTACAGGCCCCTGCACAACCCAAACCAACACAGCACAATACTACTTCACCTGCACAACCCAAACCAACACAGCACAATACTACTTCACCTGCACAACCCAAACCAACACAGCACAATACTACTTCACCAGAGGTATACTACAAAGCAAGGTAACTGCTGATCTCCAAACAACATGCATGCCACATTTTATTTATTTTCCAGGTATTAGCTGTCTCTTCATCAAATATATGCTGGTAAATTTTAGATAGATATTCATCTGGGAGGTAGATGCTCCAGGTAAGAGTTATCCACACCAGTACCTTCCTCTTCTCATACCTGGCCCTGGCACCAACCTATTATATCAGAAATGTTGTCCTAGTATGATATTTGTTGCAGTGGAGCTTGCTGCTTTTCCAAGTATTCACTGTTGGTATATCAAATGTATGTTGGTTAATTAAATATTAATGTGCAATACCCCCACTTGTCTCCAAGGCAAGAATTCCCAGTTAGAAAGATGTTTAAAGCCTTGCCCTGGAAAATAGGGCATTTTGGATTTAAGTCAGCACAGTAGTGTAGATAACTTTTGACATTTTTGCTTTTTCGATGTATCCAATCCCGTTGCTGTATTTGTCTTACTTCTCTGCTCTGTCTTAGTTACGCTGGCCTATCGCTGCGCTACAGCCTGACCCTGGGCTCCTCCCGCTCCCCCGCGTTGTTCATGAGAAGGAAGCTGATGACCATCCTGCGGCTCAAGTGTGACGCCATCCTGCTGGACCTCCGGGTGAGCGCCCCTCGTGCATCCTCAGACTCTTTCAGGGAGACGCATTGTATTAAATTGCATTTTATTGAAAGACTGTGTTTAACTAAATGACACACTATTGAAGTGCTATACAAACATATCTCTGAGGAGAAAAGTGTAATTTGTAAAGTGTAATTTTTTACTCTTTTGAGTCCAGGGCTTCCTTGAAAAAGAGATGTAAGATCTCAATGGGACTCACCTGGTAAAATAAAGGATCAATACAAATAAAATAAAAAGAAGACATATACTGATATTGCAGCTTTGGTTTCACAGGACTGAATTGCTATTGTTACTGAGTTGGTAGGTGGTGGGACAGTGAAGGAGGCACAACGTGTTTAATTCACATTATCTCCCTCTTGTTTCACCTGATTTAAAAGCCTTTATCTTCTCTTTAGACAAATTCCCTGGAGACCGTCTATAAAAACATCTACAAGATCGTGCTTCTCCAGGCTCTGAGGTAACGGCTCTCTGAAGTTTTTTTTTACCAGGGGCCGTGGGAAAAGGCGGTGGGCAGTCTTGTCTCTTCCCAAACTTATTCTATCAGTTGATCACAATGTAGCTACAATAAACCGGTAGATATCATAACAGTCTGTTTTCCAGCCTTGTTCTGTCGCCACACATGTAGCATGGGGTTATAGCAAGTCATTGTAAAAGAACTCCATTGCCATCATTATGCCCAGAATATGATTGTTGAGTGGCGATAGAAGAGACTTTGGACTTGGTGTTGCTTGGGAGAGCTCCAAGGACAGGCCTGCGGGCTGCTGTGTAAGTAACTGCATGTGCTTGGAGTCCTGGCCAGTTGATGTTTAACGTGGAGGATGAGTTTACGATGGTCAGTCGCTGGGCTGGGCTGGGCTGGGCTGGGCCACTTCCCTGTGTTTATGTAAGCCACCTGTTTACAGGCCCTAATGGTAGTGGGACGGAACGGAAGTGTACTGCAGGGTGGAGGGGAGGGCAAGGGTGATGTCTGTGTGTGTGTGTTTGGGGCGGGTGGGGGTGGGGGTGGGGGGGGGGGAGGCGGGGTATGGGGGCAAGGGTGATGTGTGTGTGTGTGTGTGTGTTTGGGGGGGGGGGTGTTGACAGCAGGGTGGAGAAGAGGGCAAGGGTATCACTCCTGGTATTACTTAATGGGCTTAAATATAGGGTTATTTCAGAATGCAGTAATCACACACCCTGTGGCACTCCAGCAGGCTACCTGAGTTTACATTGTGTGTGTGTGTGTGTGTGTGTGTGTGTGTGTGTGATTTTCATCCCTTGATGCCCTGTATCCGTTGCCTCTTGTGCAGATTCCATGTGTGCGTGCAGGGTTTGCCTAAAGGTCAGACTGTGGGGACTACTCCAGCCTTCTTCCTGAGGATGGTTTGGGCGATGGCCAGAACCACATACACCTGCATCAAACAGAACAACCACGGTCAGTCAGGGATGGCCCAGACCCAGCTGGGATGCCTCTGTTCCCTGTGTGTGTGTGTGTGTGTGTGTGTGTGTGTGTGTCAGGTACGACCCAGACTCAGCTGGAATTCCTCTAGTTTCCCTTTACCTGTTTCCTGGAAGCTTTTTTGGTTATAGTGTCTTTATTTCTGTGTTGTATGCGTTTTGTAGGTCTAAGGCAGTCAGACAAGGGTTTAATAAAGGTGTGTTAGACCTCATACAGCACTTTCCACATGTATTGGCACCCCTGGTTAGCAAGTAAAAATAGGTATAACAAAATCTTGATGGTTTAACTTTGTGTCGCAATGAGGAACATATGCACTACAATTATTGGCACCCCTACAACATCTTATAAACATAATGTAACTAAAGCTTTTTTCCCATTCATTTTCAACTTTTTAAGTTAATCTCTCTGAACTTTCAAGCAGTAATCCATGATTTCCTGTTTCACTGAGGTTTATGAATAAAGTGACCTACTGGTCAAATACCTTACTTATTCTTCAACATGGGAAAGACCAGAGACACAATTCAGACATGGGGAAAGTGTGTTATGTACAGCTAAAACAATAATTAATCAATTCTAATCAACTGGAAATGTGACCAATTTGCCTACACGAAGACCCATGTTGGCTACACACACAGTGAAAAGGAGGGTAAGAGAAGCAAAAAGTCCATAAGGATCACTATTGGAGAGACTGTGAAAAAAAAGGCATCTTGGGTGTCCAAGTTAAACAAAAGATTGACCTCCATGTTGATATGTTATTTAAAAGGCACCCCAGGAAAAGACATTTCTTGTCAATAGCTATTGAGATGGCTGGAGTGGCTGAATGCTACAGTCATTTTGCCTAAATCTGGATGTTCTTGAGAGAGTCTATAAAGAGGCATAATCTCAAATCCCCTGCTTTCTCTCCTCCAACATTATGGGATGTGACAGGAGAAGATTAAGCGCTATTTACTAGCAAAGGGAAAATTCACAAAGTATTAAATACAGAGGGGTCAATAATTGCGACACATGTTTTTGTTATGAAGGATTTTTCTCAGAATAAATTTGCTTCCCCTCAAGGTTGGATTTTTCTTCATTGTGTTTATTGCAAAAATAAGGATCTCCAAAATACCATTTGTATCTATTTTTATTTATTTGATTATTTTTCATATTTATTTTTTACTCAACTTTACCACGGGTGCCAATACATGTGAAGCGTGCTGTATCTCTCTCTTTCTCATTCTGTCTCTCTCTCTCTCGCTTTTGTTGTGTTTAGATGGTGCCCTGGGCTCTGCTTATGGTGGCTGTCTGAGGCTTAAGGCCGTACAGCTGCTCTACTGCCTGGCGTTTGAATGGGTCTTTGTTCGCCACCGCCACACCTACCGTTGCCTTCTCCCTCGCCTTCGTCAAAGTATGTTCCCAGCTCTCACTGTATAGGTTTGTGTGGCATCAAATGAATGCCTTATGTTTTGAAAACCAAACCTCTGTAACAAAGGATGATGCTTTGTCTATTTATACATTAGCCTCTCTTCCTAAATGTGTTACTGAGAAATAAATATTATCCAAGTCACACTTTAATTGCTTAGATCAGTGGTCCCCAAACTTTTTCTTCCGAGGGCCATCTCACTATGCCTGGCTCTAAGAGGGGGCCAGAGACTCGAAGTATATCAGTAACCATAAATAGCTTAGTGCTTAGCAGTCTACCTTAGTTGAATATTCCATTACATTTAATCATACAGTAGGCTACTGCAATTTAATACTATTGCTAGCTGTGTTTATGTTGCCATCATGCCATATCAGTGTAAAATAAAGCTCAAATAAAATAATATTAATAAAAAGACTTTAGCATTCCCAAAAGTATTAGCAGGGAGTCCCAAAAGTATTTTATTCAAAAATGTGTCTGAACTCTGTGTCTTTGCATACACAGCTCAAGTTGTGAACAAGCAATACAGTATCCTAAAAATAATTTAAAGTTCTCAAACTATGAGAGTTTTATGAAGTCCTGGCAAAAACATCTGAAATGACCACCATTCTAACTTTCACTCATCTGATGAGAACTTTGTGAACTCTTTTGAACGAGTGAATAAAAATAGAAATAATTATCCCAGAAAGTCCCAGAAATATGACTTGAATAGAAGTTAGTCAGTTATTAACAATTAATTGATAAACTTTTAGAATACTTTGAGCACTGATGCAGTCAGCATAGGCCTCATATTGATTGCAGGTCCTGTATAGTAGGCCTACATTTCATTCCGTTTTCAATGGCAAACGCGAAACAGCGCCAAAACAACCAGTGGACAAAAAGAGTATTACATGTGCACTGTTAAGACTCGCCATAGAGAATGAATGGGGGAAATTACGGAGGTTATAGTTTGACGGTGTCGTACTCCCGTGCGGGCCAGATGCTATATACCACGGACATGTTTTGGAGGGCCACCCAAAATGAGGTGGCGGGACGTATTCGGCCCGCGGGCTGTAGTTTGGGGACCACTGGCTTAGATTATCAACATTCTATCTGTTGACACTCATTTCAAATGCAATTTAAGGTCAAGGTTAGGGGTTGGATTTGGTTAAGGTGATGTTCAGTAACTGTTACATACTGAACTTGAATCTGAACAGATGATCTGTTAAAAGTCCCTGCGGGTGGACTAGTATACAAATCACATCATTACCCAGATAGATCCCAGAATTCTACCTGTAGGCCTGTCATAAACTTTGAACAGGAAAAAAAATATTTTCCCACCCTTCAGTAATTTTCCAGTAATGCACTCATGGCGGTGCAAAGTCCTCTTGACTATCCAGAAGTCTCCTTGCTACACTTTTACAGAACGCCATGAATTAGACTCCTCCTGTTCTTGACACTGATCACCGTGACCTACAACTACAGGCCTATCAGCCAGTTCTCTCCAAAGAGTTGTCTCATATAGTGTTGCACGGTGCACCGATACTACAAAAGTATCGCAATACCCTGAAATTAAAAATGTCACGATGCCTAATTGTATTAGTATCGATAGCGCCTCCTCCCCTAACCTGTGGCTGTGAGTCTTTTCTCCTCACACACACGTAAGCGCAGCTGTCGTGCTATAAACAGCGAGACATGGCTGCTAGTTCAAGTGATGCTATGGTAACACACTAACACATCATAATAGGCTAATATCAAGTTGATTTGCTCACTTGCATCTCACAAGTTTGTGTTGCTAACCTACCTAGGCTGTGGGATTTTGGTCATTTAGGCCTACTATTTGGGTTCAATTTAATTTAGAAATAGGCTAAGCAACCATGGCAAACTTTTACATCTGAAGAGAGATCCTTGCTAACTATCCCGCTAGCTCAGGTCACGTTTGACAATTATTGCTTGCTAAAATCATTAATGAACATTGCAAGACACTTATCTCTTCTATGATCCCAGAAAGATTTTCTTCGACTGGTACATTTTTTGAACATATATTTTATCTAATGACATACAAAACATAATTAATTGCATCCACATATCCTTATGCACTATGTGCAACTTTTATTCAATAGACTAGACTAAAACCGTAAGACAAGGTCAATTACTCTCACGTATCTCTTAAAGTGACAGGCACTCAATTACACCTACACATCACCAATGTGCACTCAATTAGACCTACACACCACATTAAAGATATGCCTAAGTGTAATAGTTTAAAAATAGTTATAGTTTTAGAATAGTTTTCAAATTGCTAAATATATTTACTAGTAATTATGCAGAATATATGAAATATGACATAAGCCATCATTTTCCATGTGTGTTTGTGTGGAGAGAGTCAAGCAGAATCTGGGATGGCCACTGGTGTGAATGATCACACTACAGTATATTCAATATTACTGATGATGATGTCAAGGTGGTGGGGCCCCCAAATCTGATACATTTTTTTTTAAGTATTGAAGAAGTATCGCAATTCTTGACTTGGTATCGGTATCGAAACATTTAATTTTGGTATCGTGACAACACTAGTCTCATAACAACTGTTACATTACTTAGAGGCCAATCATTATCTGCACCCTCTGCAGTTTGGTTTAGGACACAACCATTCTACAGACAGCTACCTGTTGAACATATGAAACACTCACTTGATAAGGGGAATGTAGTTGGTGCAGTATTTCCTAGATTTAAAAAAGGCATTCCACAGGGCACTGTTTTGGGTCCTATATTTTTCAGTCTGTACCAGACTTTACTTGCCAGACGTATATGCCCTGAAATAGGTCTCCATATGTATGTTAATGATACAGTTGTGTATGCATCTGGTAACCTAACTAACACCTATAACTGAGTTGCAAACTAAATAGAAACTTAGTAAAAGTGTCTTCCTGGTTTGAATCATCCTGCTTAACATTAAACACTAACAAAACTAATTCCATTAGAAAAATCATCTGCTACAAAACACTCAAAAGTGAGCTCATTGAACAAGTGTCAGAGGTGAGATATCTACTGTAGGTATAGTTACATTTTAAGTCATTAAAAAAGTCAGTAAACCCATCAAAGCCAACTTGGTCTGTTTTAAAATAATAAGAAACTGTCTAACAGTTGACTGTGCCTTGCTTTTTCTAAATTCCATGATACTCTCTTGGTTTAACTATGGTTTAACTACCTGCTCTCAAGCCAACCAGTCAACAATTAAAACCATAGAGCAGTGGTCCCCAAACTTTTTCTGCCGAGGACCAGCTCACTGTGCCTGGCTCTAAGAGAGGGCCAGAGACTCGGAGTATATTAGTAACCATAAATAGCTTAGTGCTGTGAACAACAGTAGTCTACCTTAGTTGAATATTCCATTACATTGAATCATAAGTTACTGCAATTCAATACCATTGATAGCTGTGTTTATATTGCAATCATGTGTGGTCAAAATGAATCCAAGACAACTGGTGTGAGACTGCAGCTTTATTCACGACGCCGGGAGCATGTTACCCACATGAAATGTCAAAGTAACAAGCCCACACATCTGTGGGTGAAGCCAACTCTTATACCCTTACCCCACACCCATGGAAAATCACAAGTTGTCACCCTCCAGTGATCACTTAACCATCTGGTATTTTAACAGAGATAAGAAATGTTTACGACCCCCCATCCTGAGGGTTACCCACAGTTCGGTGACACAGGGGTTAATTTAACTAAACATTCCAACATTGGAGTTTCAGAAAAACACAAGGGTCAGAGTAAGGAGATGACAATTAGATTTCACTACATGTATGTAAGGTATACTAAACATTCAATGAGAGACATATAAAATGTATCCCACACATGCCATATCAGTCTAAAATGTAGCTCAAATAAAATAATACTAATAAAAAATAGCATTCCCAAAAGTATTAGCAGGGAGTCCCAAAAGTGTATTTTATTCAAAATGTGTGAACTCTGAACTCTGTGTCTTTGCATACACAGCTCAAGTTGTGAACAAGCAATATCCTACAAATAATTAAGTTCTCAAACTATGAGAGTTTTATGAAGGGCTGGCAAAAACATCTGAAATGACCACTTTCACTCACCTGATGAGAACTTTGTGAATTTGTATGAACATTTGAACGAGTTAGTTAGTTACTAACAATTAATTGATAAACTTGTAGAATACTTTGAGCACTGATGCAGTCAGCATAGGCCTCTTACATTGTTTGCAGGTAAGCCTACATTTCATTCCGTTTTCGATGGCAAACACGAAACGGCGCCAAAACAACCACCAGTGGACAAAAAGGGTGTTACATGTGTACTGTTAAGACTCGCCATAGAGAATGAATGGAGGAAATTACGGAGGTTATAGTTTGACGATGTCATACTCCCATGCGGGCCAGATGCTACTGTATATACCACGGACATGTTTTGGGGGGCCACCCAAAATGAGGTGGCGGGCCGTAGTTTGGGGACCACTGCCATAGAGCATCTTTACAATAAGACTTTAAAATCCTGGACAAAAAGCAGATACGGTACCATCATTGTCAGATATTAAGCAAATACCAATAATTTAATGTTTTGCTTATTTCATTCTGATACATTTATTTTTAAATGCATAAACAATATTGCTCCTCAACCCCTCTGAAAAATCCTAGAAAGATTGCAAAGCAGCAATAGAACCACTAGAGCAACCACAAGCAGCAATTGCAGAATTCCATACTGTAAAACCTATTTTGCCCTCTCAGTGAAAGGGGCAACATTTTGGAATTCATTACCAGATCACATCAAATGTATGTCACTTTGCAGCTTTTAAAAGAGTTACCAAATCATGGTTAATCCTGCAACAATATTGTACTCATGTGTATTGAAAACGTTGATATCTTTGGATGTTTTTAAATCACTCGTGTAACTTCTTGCTATACACTTTTTGCTTTGTATCCTTGCCAGGAAAATGGAGTCTGGAGAGGGCCCTGAAAGGAATGAGGTTGGCGAGGGTCCGCCAGGCAGCTACCCCCAGAGTGCCACCTGACTTCAAGGCCATCAGAGCCTGACCTTTGACCTCCCACAGGTCAACAGAGGAGAAATCTGTTCTCTTCAAGAAAGTCAAAGGATATGTGTTACCCATGAGGATGAAGGTTCAATGTGAGTGTGGTTCAGAGATGCTGTTGGAGCCTGGTTATAAAGTCCATGTGGTTCTAGGCTAGAGCCTGGTTGTAGAGTCCATGTGGTTCTAGGCTAGAGCCTGGTTTCCTTGTTAGGGGGTTGGTAAGGCAATAGGTCCCTAAAACCAGCCAACTGAATACCAGTGACACTTGTGGCCAAGGCCTTTAAGAAGCATGTGAGGAGGATGCATTTGTGTTTTCATCTGCAATACAGACTCGTCATGTGTTGGGACATTTAGGAGAAAAGAATAATTTCCACAACCATAACTTTTTTATGTCGTTTCGGTTGTAACTTTAATGGGATCAAAAAAACTCCTGACTAAACACATTGTACATGCTTTATGTTTACGGAAAGGCCTCATTGCATTGATATAAAACTGATGCCGTATCAGGTTTTCTCGTAAAATACAACCCATTAAAATATGAAGCGAAAGGTCAACTGCCAAGATCAAAAGCATCTCTGCTTTCGCCTCCACTCCCTGTTTTTCCCTGTGTTTGTTTTGTGTTTTTAAGAGAGCTTATCTCCAATGTGAAGTTACCAGTTTCACTGCTGCTTAAGTTGTTAACCTGTCCAGCAGATGAACCGTCCCTCTGTAATAGCTCAAAATGCTAAACTACCTGAATTACTGTCATCAGTTACCAGATCAGTTGTCCATAGCAAGAGCAACAACAGAATCAAAAACTACAAGCAAGAGATCTGTTACAAGATGTTTATTAATGTTTATTTAAAAAAAAATGGTTTCTGATTTTCCATGTTCTATGCACTTTTATTTCCAGAAGAGAAATAAATACTTAGCATGAAAACCAAGTAGTACATGTATGTTACAAATACAATATCTAAAATGTATTTTTACATTGTTGAGCATTTCGAATTTCCACATATAAAAAATATACTGAGCTAGAATTACTACAAACAGAAGACTGCACTATTTTGTCACTGTATTCACTCCTGAACATTAGAGTACTCTTCCACTGTGGGATCTCTTTGGCACTTGTATATTCTTTATTTACATCAGGAAAAGCTTCAACAAGAAGCTTAAACATTTGATCATTTATTGTTAAGTTTAAGTGTATTAAGTTATCCAAAGGTTTTCCTGATCACAGAAAGTACAGAAAACTAGTGCACAGTCCTCTTCATTGAAACAGTATCAAACAGTATCAAATGTTGGTCTCATTATCACGCATGTCCCTATTGCCGTCTACGTGTCCATGTTGAAGCCCTCGTTGGCATATGGATTTGATGTTCTGCTAGTGTCTGTTCTCCCGGTTCTGCGCAGTTTCCTATTGATTAATCTGTATAAGGCCACTATAGGTATGGGCCCTACTGGAATGGCTACCAGGAGAACACAGATGACAAATACCCAGGTGGGGTACGGCTGGACGTCCGTTAGAGGGAAGTCAACCTATACAAACACATGAAGAAAAATATATAGTTAAAGGGGAATTCCATTGATTTTTCACAGAGATATCTGTTTGTCGAGGTCACCAAGTACGGTCGGTATGAAATAAAGCCAAAAAAACTGGTACCTAGCTGAAGTTGCTACAGCCAACAGCTAGAGAAGCCAGGCAGCAAAAGTGCTACATTCTGGGGGCATCTTAACATCATGCCCCCAGAGTGCAGCTTTATTTTGTATCGACAGTACTTGGTGACCTTGAGAAAAAGAGTTCTATGTGAAAACTTTTACCAGAAGTTTGTTTTTGACTGAAAATGACACTGGCGCATGTCAAAAGATAGTGTCATATCAATCATAAAAAAACATTATGATTACTATGATGGCAAGTAAAGGGGTTGTTTGCCATTGGTTGTTTAGAAAGGATATGAATAATTTTGGACATATCATTTTTCATAATAAGAAAAAATGGTTATTTTGCACACTAGCTTACTGTCTTTCTGTCCTCATGTGCTAGTGTCATTTCCAGTCAGTAGAAATTGGGAAATTAAAAAAAATAATTGTGCAAGTGATATGAGTAATATTGAGTTTAACTTCACAACAATGCAGTCATGTGTTCCAATTTACAATTTCTGAAATGTAAATTGTGCTTTTATTTTTTTGATGTTTACCCACAATAATTACAGGATATTACAGCTCGCTAAATATATGAAAAATATTGGTATGTTAATGATTATCTTTGCATTGTATTGCATAGGGGTGTAACGGTACACAAAAATCACGTTTCAGTGTGTACCTGAAGTCATGGTTTGGTTAATGTTTGGGTACTATGGTAAGCCTAAAATTCGCTGATGCCCAAAGGGAATAGTAGTTTGAAAAGGTGTCAAAGGTTTTTTTGACGTTAATTGACATGCTGTAGCCTATGCTCTGTCACTTTATATGTTTGTGTGGATTAGTATTGCAGCGTCTGTGATGGTTTTAGTCCGTCTTTGCCCTTTTTGTCTTTAGGCTAAATTTACACAGTTGTAGACTATACAGAATATGTTGGTAACACTTTACCAGAGGTGGAAAGTAACGATATACATTTACTCACGTTACTGTATTGAGTAGTTTTTCTGTGTATTTTGTATTTTTTAAGTACTCTAAACCCAGATTTAGTTGTAATAAATATGTTAGGTGGTCACTACTAATGTTTGTGTGTTTTGTAAAAACTCTGTCATAACTAAAAGAAATGAGTTGATTGTACTATTTAAGTGAAATATACAATGCACTGATCATGTTAAGCAGAGACAACGATAAATGTTACGTTTTTGCAAGGCAGAGGAGGGGTCTAAAAAAATTCTGCTCATCAACCGTTCCTCCTGCTTCTCAGTCCATGCAGATGAATGACTCCATGCCTCGTGCTGCTGTGACATAGGCTACTACATCAAATGGTGGGTGAACTTTCTGATGAACTTGTTGAAAAATTAAAATTCTGATGAAATAACCGAAAATTATGTTCAGTTTGACCAATGGTTAGCTAAATGTTTGTTTACGTGATTAACTTACATTAACCTGAGAAAAGTAAGGTAACATTAGCTCCGTTGTTAGCATGCTAGTAGTCTTTCGGACAGTTAGCTTCCAATGGGTGTGTATGCCAGATTATAACAATATCACATATGTTTTTGTGTAAATATACTTGTCTTGGTGCTACTAAGTTTAATTCAGACTTTATCATTGAAATAGGTGTTTCTGTCTGTAGACAGTTTTAGCTAACCATAGCAGCACATGTTGGTTAGCTTTTGGCTAATGTTAGCCGATGTCCATTCACTTATTTGTTGCATTCATAGGTGATATAACAAACTTTTATTTCAACTGTGTAAATGAACATGGACTAAAAAATTGTTTTCTTATGTTCTTTTTTATAGGTTCTTTGTCTTTTTTTATAGGTTCTTCATCTACAGTGGATGTGGAATATTTATGAGTTTAAATGTTGTTTGTTCATGTTTTATCAATAATAAAAGGCATTCCTATACCTACATTGTGATGGATTTCTTTTCAATTTTTAATAAAACAATTAAATTAATACAGTACCCTAATCTTAAAATAAAAAAACAATAGGCCTATCTACAGAACTTAGTTCATATTTTAATGAATTTGTTAACATGCATTTTAACCTAGTTATTTTATACAACTGCAACTTCTGAAACAATAAGTTAAGTGAACTAAAGATTTTTAGTAAAGACTACTAATGTAAGCTTAATTTGTCTACAGCATCGACATAGGTTGTTAGTTGACACAACTAAACATGTTTAGCTTCATGTTTTGTAAAAACTAGAATGGTTTAAGGCAATCGGTTTCCACGCAATTTTCTAGTAATGACAACTAGTTCGGGTTTAGAGTTTATAAAATCGGTATTTTATTTTACATTTGAGTGAAGTATTGTACTTCGCTACATCAAAAATCTCATCTGTTACTTGAGTAAAAAAAAAAACGTAAACAGAAAGGGAGAGAAAAAAAATCGCGCCCTAAACCAGCCTGACAAGGATCCTACAAAAGGACATGAATCAACCTGCCGCCATGCAGTTTTTCTGAAAGTGATGGGAGATGGAGCTGGATCACGAGATGCATCAGATTACATGTGTAGCCTAACCTATGAAAGTGTATTTTCCGCTATTTCAATAGGTTGTCAGTTCGTTAGCACTGATGATTGCGGAGATATTCAAGCAAACACCATGGGATTTCGTGTTTTGACGTTTCACCTTTCTTTGGAAAGAAGTTTATTAGCAGTTGTTTCCCCTCATTTGGATGTCTCTCTTTTTCCTGTTTTGGCCTTTGTTTTTGGTAACCTGACTTGGCTTTCTTGGAGAAAGACATTGCACCAGCAGCACAACAATTTGCGGTCCACTACTAGCGATGCTCAACTAAATAAACAAATCCACACATATTAAAATATCCAAACATTAATGTCCCTAAGTAGAGTTATGAGTAAAAAGTGGAATAGCACAGGGAAAAAGTATTGAACACACTAAAAACAGTACACAAGGGCAAGGAATGGCAAGGAACGAGCTGGAATCTATACATAGTTAGAGAGTAATTATCCCTCCTATCTGTGCAAATTAATGTAAGCTGGGTTAGTACATATTGATGAGCTATAAAAAGGTTTTTCGTTACCAAGTTGTCACACAAGAAACATGTCATGATGGGTAAAAGCAAAGAGCTCTTCCAAGACCTTTGCAACATTATTGTTGCAAAACATCAGTGGAACTGGTTACAGATGCATTTCAAAACGTCAGAATCACCCAGTAAGCAGTATTGGAGCCATTATCTGCAAGTGGAAGGAACATCACTGCATCATCAATCGGCCATGCACAGGATCTCTTCACAAGATTTCTGACTGGAAGTCAGAAGGATCGTCAGAAGTGTAGCTTAAGAGCCAAGGACCACTCCAGAAAGACTTGGAGGCAGCAGGTTCAATTGTTACAGAGAAAATCATAGATAATGCACTCCACCGCCATGGCCTATATGCACGCTCACCCCACATGACTCTATTACTGAAGAAAAACATGTCGAAGCTCATTGAAAGTTTGCTACACAACATTTGGACAAGCCTATGAAATACTAAGAGAATGTATTCTGGTCAGGTGAGAGCAAAATTTAACTCTTTGGATGTCATACTACACACCATATTTGGAGGAGAAATGGCACTGTGCATCACCCTAAAAATACCATACCAACAGTGAAGTTTGGAGGTGGGGGCATCACGGTGTGGGGCTGTTTTTCATCTCATGGTACTGGCAGACTTCATACAGTTGAAGAAATTATTAATGGAGCCATTTTTTCTGGGAGAACCTTGCCATCCACCAGAACAATGAGGATGAGACATGGCTAGACCTTCCAGCAGGACAATGATCCAAAGCATTCAGCAAAGGAAACTCTCAATTGGTTTCAGAGAAAGGAAATTCAGGCCCTGACTTAAATCCAATTGAACAGTTTTGGAAGTTACCTAAAGATCAGGATTTACAAGAGGGACCCCTGGAATCTTCAATATTAAAAGACTATCTGTTTAAAAGAATGGGCCAAAATCACACCTGAATACTGCGACTGATTAGTTTCGTCATAGAGGAAATGCCTTGAAGCTCTCATTACAAATAAAGGGTTTTCCACAAAGTATTTAAGAAATTTCAGTAGGCGTGTTCAATACTTTTTTCCTGTGGCATTCCACCTTTTTTTACTCATAACTCTACTTATGAACATTAATGTATATGTGTGGATTACCTAAGTTAATACTAATGTCTGGTGAAAATTTCATGCAAATAGCCTCACTGGAAGTATACTTACTGAAAAAAATGTTGACGTGTTCAATATTTATTTCCCCCGCTGTAAATATATGGTGGAAATAAGTATTGAACGCTTACATTTTTTTTTCAGTAATTAGCCTAAACTTCCAGTGAGTATTCAATATTTTCACCACACATTATATTAACACACATATAAAAAATCCAAACATAAGAGTTATGTGTAATAAAGTGGAATGACAGGAAAAAAGTATTGAACGTGCCTACTGAAATTTCTTCAATACTTTGTGGAAAAGCCTTTGTTTGTAATGACACCTTCAAGACATTTCCTGTATGACAAAACATATTAGTCGCAGTATCAGGTGTGATTTTGGCCCATTGTTCTAAACAGATTCCAGGGGTCCCTCTTGTGAATCCTGATCTTTAGTTACTTCCAGAACTGTTTGAATTTAATTGAATTGGCTGCCTTCAAGTCTTTCTGGAGCTTACTTCGAGTGGTCCTTGGAATTGACTATCCTTCTGACTCCCTGGTCAGAAATAATGCGAGGAGATCCTGTGCATGGCCGGTTGATGATGCAGTGATGTTCCTTCCACTTGCAGATAATGGCTTCCATGCTGCTTACTGGAAGATTCTGAAGTTTTGAAATGCATCTGTAACCAGTTTCATTGATATGTTTTGCAACAATAAGGTTGCAAAGGTCTTGGGAGAGCTCTTTGTTTTTACCCATCATGAAATGTTTCTTGTGTGACACCTTGGTAATGAAAAACCTTTTTATAGCCCATTAATATGTAGGCTACTAACCAAGCTTATATTAATTTGCACAGATACAGTAGAAAGGATAACTACTCTCTAACTACTTACAGATTCCAGCTCGTTCCTTCCCTTTCCTTGCCTTAGTGCTTTTTCTTAGCGTGTTCAATACTTTTCCCCTGTGTTATTCCACTTCATTACAGATGACTCTACTTATGGAGTTGTTTGGATTTTTTATGTGTGGATTACCTGAGTTATTACTAATGCCTGGTGAAAATGCTGTGCCCCCCCTTTTCCACTTTTCAAGGGTCCTCTCCTCCATTGGGGCCCCTATACTTCCCACTTTCCCCCCAGTTCAACACCCTTTAATCTGCTGAACCTTCTGCTCGTTTCAAATATAAAAACTCTCTGCAACTCAACATTGGCCTGCCTGCCTTAGCTGCCTGTGAGGGGCTTTTCAGTTGTGCATGATTACTGTTCACTGCAAAGTGACCAAGGATGAGTGCAACTAACTTTGAAAATCAACTACTGCTCAGACTTAAAGGAGGTGATTTTTCACATAGATCTCCATTTCTCAACATCACCGAGTACTGTCGGTATGAACAAAACTGAAACAATCGGTTTTACCTAGCTCGAGTTGCTGCAGCTACAGCGCTACACACTGGGAGCATGAACATGTCTGCCTTAGCTGCTAGCTGCAGCAACTCGAGCTATAGGACCAAAGTCCTTTTAGACAAGTACCTCCACTCTGCGGCCATATTGCAATGCTTTTTGGGCACTTATCGGGCATCTATTTCGGCAGAAATGCGTGTGCGTAAGGCTTCACGACACCAATCTTGCTCCAGCTGCGAGATCACAACAGATTGGCACAATGTATTCACAACACACCACATGATTGGCTCAATGTATTTACATGTCGATGTTTTGCCGCAGAAGGGTTGTGATATGTGTAGACAACTGCCAAACTGCGTTACAAACTAACCCCATGCATTACTATGGAGGATTTTTTGAGTGCTGTATCTCCTCATTAGAAAGTGTCTGGTAAAACTGGTTGTTCTGATACCCCAGTAAAGTAACTAAGTAACTTTTACTTAAAGTACATTTTAAATGAACTACTTTTTACTTTTACTTGAATACATTTTCAGATCGGTATTTTAACTTCTACTTGAGTAATATTTCATCAAAATATTGGTACTTTTACTTGAGTACAATATTTTTGTACTTTTTCCACCTCTGCACTTTACTTGACAGTATCGACATAAGAGTGACATGACACTGTCATGACGCATGAACCCTAGCCCTAACCCTAATCCTAACCTCTAACTCTAACCCTAATTTGTTATGACAAAAAACGAATGTCACTTAATAACAGAAGGGTTATGTCATAAACGTTTATGACTTGTTTATGACAGTGTCATGTCACTGTTCTGTCGATACTGTCAAGTAAAGTGTAACCAATATGTTTGTACTACAGGTGAAATGTCCTTGGGTTAAATGTCATTGGGTTATCCACTAGTTTTATTTGTATGAGTTCATAAAAACATGTAAGTCAACTAAATAGATATAAATATTGAGGGGTACTTACATAGTCTGGGTTCCAGGTGGGGTAGGTGGGTGTTGTCTGGACCTGAACTATGATGTAGGCTACAAAGACGACCAACAGCAGCAGAGGACTAATGCACATCCAACACGCCTTCCAGAACAGGTTGGGACGCCGTCCCGTCATAAACTCAATGTCATCACTGAACCTGTAGAGCAATACAATTACATCCAATTCAACTTTTTAATACATTTTGTAAGATTTGTTATGCTTTTACATATTTTTGCATGCAACTGACACTTATTTTATGTGCAATGTGATTGCGACCAATAAGCAACAGAAACAACAGAAAATGGAAGCAATCTTTTTTTCTTATACACAAGAGTTCCCAACTGTGGGAAATGCAATTGCTGTCTCTGAAAAGGGCTTTACCGTCCCATTCCATGAAAGAAGACTACACCGATGATCTCAAAGAAAGCAATGATAAGCAGGGAGACGGAGCCCACGTAGTTGTTGAAAATCTCCAGCCAGTAGTTTCCTGAGTCCATGGTAAAGATCAGACTCACCAGGCACGACAGCACAAAAATACAGCCTGGAGAGAGAAAAAAGTTGAAAGGGCATATAAGAGCATTGCCTACAAACGCACACACACACACATTATATAGGCCTAATGTGTTTATAAAAATATGTATGGTTTCCTCAGCGGGCTCACATACCTGTGAAGAGTTCTTTGGGCATCCACTTGGGCACCAGATTGAGGTCGTGCAGAGGGGCAAGGACCCCCTCCATGTTCCCAAACATAGACGAGAGCCCCAGGCTGAACAACATGACGAAGAAGAGCACTGCCCACACCTGAGAGCCCGGCATTGAAATCACAGCCTCCGTAAAGACGATGAAGGCCAGACCTGTTCCTGATGCACTCTGGGTAAGTACAGTACAATAAAATACAGGTCATTGTTGTTATCGTTAGAGGTCTTTTCCTCTAGTCCTTTTCCTAAGAGTTTCTTTTTTTCATCTCTTCCTATGGACTGGAAGCCTTAGGGACTTTGGGCATACCAAAATCTTATTTAACCACTGTTAATTCTTTTTTCACTGTATGATGTAAGGAATAATGGACGACACAGGGTTCAGTTATTAGAATAATAATACATGTACGAGGTGGTAATGCGGCCGTTACACCTTCAACGTGCATTATTATGAGCGCCACGTTATTGAAGCACGGAATCTTCAAAATGTTTGTAATTTTTTTTTTTTTATTCGGTAACTGTACCAACGGTTCCCGGGACACTGAAAGACCGGGCTGTACGAAACTTGGTACTTGGTGGGCATGTAGCCCTACAAGGATGATACGGAACCATTGTTTTTTGTTTTGATCCGTCACCTACCCACCACACTGGGCCCCCCGAAAAGAGGGTAGGCCGGACACAGTTTTCTGTGAATATCTTGAGAACTGTAGGGCCTAAGATGACCAACTTTTTTTCCTGTGTGTTGGTCTCAAGGGGCCATGTCAACCCATCCCATTTCCACTCATTTGAGGTATAGTGCCACCAAGTTAAAAGTGGGTAAAACCTAGTGGCTGACATGTTCAAAACTGCACAGAACAGCAGGCATATCCGAGGATTCTGTTGAACCTTAGCTTTGTAAAATCGCTGTTTTACTTAGCTTACTGCAGTGCAACTGAGCTAAATGCCACCTCAGTCATGTTACAATGTTGCTATGAATGTCTGTCAGATCGGTAATTTGTAGGAGTTTGGTGAATTGATATACAAGCATAATGTGGCCAAAAACTGGAACTGCTTCGTAGGTGTGAAGAATAATTGATGTTCTAAAGAGTGCATCCCAATAGAAAATTCAACCAAGCAGTGGTATACAGTAGGTAAGGGATAACGGACGCCGAGGTGTCCTGTTATAGGGAATTAATCAACGAGGGAGACAAACTCCCTGACATGCAGCGGAGGGGAGTTTCCTCCGCCCAAGTCCATTAATTCCGTTTATTACACGGGTCTTCATAATGCTGCAGAACGCTCCATTCACTTCAATAGGCCTTCCCAATGTTCGGAGGTGTGTTTTTTCTCGATAACAGATCGCTGTCAAGCAAAATGGGTTTTGTGCTTCTGATTCCTGTCATTCATATCACTCCGCAAGTAGTCCGATCACTTCTTGCATTGGAACTTCATTCAAAAGTGAAAGCAGACGGTTTATCAGCTGTGTTCTAAAGAATGTTTAATTTAAGTTCACTTTGAAGGCCGTTATCCTGCTTATTACCCAGTTGCCACTATAGGCAATAAGGCCTTTAAAGCACGCAAAGGAAACAAGCGGTTCTGTTTAAAAAGAAGCCGACTTGAACAGTTTGTTGTACAACTTTCTTTGGCCCTAACAGCGATAGCATGGACAGTTAGCTTGTTCACAGTTGATTCAGAGAATGTGATTCCATTGTTGTGAAGCCTGCTTCCAGGCTCAACCGTCATCCTACTATGGTTGTTATAGTTACCATTCATAATCAATGAACGGTGATTAACCTTTTTTTACCAGATCTACCCAGGCAACCCGTAATCTGTGTTTTCACAACCTTCTACCCGTGAAAGTGCCCTGGAACGGCAGTCAAACCCGTAACATACTACTCGTGAACTCGTACCATATCATTGTAGGCTACTCCCAGTTACCGTTTTTGACGTCACACACACATAAGCAACTCTGCAGAAGGGTTTGTCATGACTCCTTATGACTTTGCCTGGAACACTATTAAGTTGTGAGTCGTGACTTGAAGTTGTAAATTGCGGGCTAAAAATTGTGTCTGGAACGCAGCAAACTTCATAGGTGTCTCATTATTCAGAATTAATAGCCACCCACCAGCCAATCAGAAAGGAGTATTTCTTCTCTCCGGGTGATAGAGGATATTAAAGGTTGTCCAATTCATACCTCATCCAGGAATGTCTGGAGGTTGCATTCGGTCAGATTCAAATAGGAGACTTTAGCAGGATCTGTTTTGTTCAGGTTGTCCAGCCAACTGTCAAAGTTGTCAACGGTTATGTTCTGATCAGCAACGTCAAAGCCATTGGTGAGTGCTATGATGTTGCTGTTTGGAAATAAAGACCAAAACTATCACTGAAAGCATTTAGGGCAATCTCACAACTGTTTTCTTCTCTTATAACCAGAATTCCTTTGTCAGCATGACACTCCATGTCTAATTCCTGATGAGGGTCATGTTTGTCCTCATATTTCAGCAGCACATAGCCACATATCTTAATGTTTTGGAGATTTACATACCCTTGCACACAGGTGTTGTAGTTTGAGGTTGCCTTGAAGCCCAGTATGGCGAATATTGAGATGGAGGCATACAGTGAAGTGGCACTGTTAATGCATCCTACCAGAACAGCATCTCTCTCACAGTTATTTCTGAAAGATACAAAACGTGTGGTTATGACCTTTACACAGGTGTAGAGAGCTGAGCTTGAATGTAAGTGTACATGCTTTGTGTTAACATTGTGTGGAGGCCGTAACGAGTGGATGAGGTTTAACCAGCTGATGTAACACCATGGGCAAGCACATTTCATTTTAAGCATACATCATGATGCTGTAGATTGTTTTGAAATGGTATCATAATACCTGGGCTAAGCTCTGTCTGAATTTGCATTAGAAGGTATTTTTTTACAGTGGAGTGTAAAAAATGGTGTGTTTACTTCTGTGGGTTGTAGCTGGAGAAGGCTATGAGGCCACCGAAGGCCAGAGACAGGGAGAAGAAGATCTGAGTTGCGGCATCCAGCCACACTCGGGGGTTCAGCAGCAGGTTCCACTGAGGATGGAAAACCAGAGTGTGTATGTTAGGTGTGTGTGTGTGTGTGTGTGTGTGTGTGTGTGTGTGTGTGTGTGTTAGGAACCAGAGTGTGTTTTACCAGTGTGTTGTACTGTGTGTACTGACTTACAGCCTTGATATAATCATGATTGGAAATGGACTTAGAGGATAAAGCATAATAGATTAACTAGATGTACTGCAGAGCAACTTTTGTGTACGTAAATTAGTGTGTGTATGTGTGCGTTTGCTTTTGTGTATACTATATGTATGCTTCTCTGTGTGTGTCTTTTCGCTTGTGTGTGTGTGAGGGTAATGGGGTGTGTGTGTGTGTGTGTTTTATGTGTCTGTGCGTGTGTGTGTGTTCGCTTGTGAGTGAGTGTGTGGGGGTAATGGTGTGGGTGTGTTGGTGTGTTTATATGTCTGTGTGCGTGCATGTGTGTGTGTGCATGTATGTGTAACAAACAGATTTTTAGATTCCGACTATTACCATTAAACACGGGTAGAAATTGAATAGGCTAAGTTATTAATAATGTTTCTTTCACTGACATCGGGAGAGACACCACAAATACAGTTACCGTAACAGGCAGTTTTTTTTATATGAGCACAAGTACGCTTGAAAGCAAACAAACACTTATTTCCCCATAGTTATTTCCCCATACTTATTTCGCCATAGTCTACTGTTTGTGTCTTTATGTGTGTGTGTGTGTGTGTGTGTGTGTGTGTGTGCATGTGTGCGATTGTGTGTGTGTGTGTGCCTGTGTGCCTGCATGTGTGTGCCTGCATGTGTGTGTGTGTGTTTGTGTTTATGTGTGTGTGCGTGGCATGCGTGTGCTTGTGTGCGGGCCTGTGTGTGTGTGAATCTGTGCATGCGTGCCTGTGTGTGTGCGGATGTGAGTGTGCACACAGTCATTTACATACACAAAAGTTGCAAGAGTAGGGGATGGAGTAGGTCAGGAGATGGTGACAAATTGATAAGCGCAAATTATTTTTGCGGAGAGAATGTGCAGGACTTAGCGGTGGTCATATTTTGTACCACTTTGCAGTACATCTAGTTTAAGCATATTGTCTTCAGTAATTTTCTGTCAATGAATCCCGGGACAGTGAAAGATGGTGCTGCACGAAACTTGGTGGCCATTGATTTTCGTTTTGATCTGTCGCCCACCAGCCACATCGGACCCCCCAAAAGAAGGGTAAGGCGAACACAGTTTGCCATGAATATCTCAAGAACCGTAGGGCCTAGGGTGACCAAATCTTTTTTGTATCATTTGTGGTATAGCATCACCTAGTTAAAAATGGAAATGCAGAAATGAGGTCTAAAAATTAGTTGTAATTACAGGTATCTTTGGCTGACATGTTCAAAACTGCACAAAATTTGAAGTGTATGATCATTATGACACCCTCTGAATGTATCCCAGAGGATATTGTATGGGGAGCAATAAATGAATTATGTGTAAATTTAGTGCCTGTACACTAATCACCCTGCAGATGTTGGAGTTCAGCAAAGGGTTGCCTGTAAAGAATGATTGAAATGTACTTACTACATTTCTACAAGCACGCACACACACACACACACACACACACACACACACACACACACAGACTTGAGACTCCCAGTTGTTACATTTTGTGACAATGCCCTCTTTAGATAGCTGGATAAAATGTGACTTTAACTTTAGACCAGGTTTTTCTTGGTCAGTGGTGTTATCATTTTTAGTGACCTTAAAATAGTGATTTTTGCAATATGCTGATCACACCCATTTTTTTAAATCGACAAACCTGTGGGTGCACTTTGTTCATTTGACAGCTTGTGAACTCGAGCTCTTGGCGGTAAAATCATTGCGGTGTTGGGTGTAAGGTAGGACCAAGAATTGCGTTACATTTGGTGCCACGATGCGCCGGGTGTAAGATAGGGTCTATTGTCATCATGATGGCCATAGAGGAATTGTGTCGTTGACATGCTGTTCTAAACTCCTCTCTTTTCTCTCTACAGCCAAAAAGAGCTTGGACGAACACTGTGTGAGGGCAGCACTCACGTCTGGTGTGAAGAGGTAGATGAGGCCGTCGGTCGCTCCAGGAAGTGTCAAGGCACGGACCAGGAAGATGGTCAGCACCAGGTATGGGAATGTGGCCGTTACATACACCGCCTAGCAAGATTAATGTATAAACAGAGTTAGCCATCTCAAGGTTGGACTACTGTATACAAGAAAGTAATGTTAAAGGAGAATTCCGGTGTGATATTGACCTAAAGTGTATTGAAACATGATACTTAGTGTGAACGTATGTCTCATAGCCCATCTCGGCTTGTCCCCTGCACTCCAAAATCTGGCGCTAGTTAGCCGATGCTACCAACAGCTTTTTCAATAGTGGTGCTTCGGCATCGGGCTAGCCATGCAAATAAATCACTGTTTTACACCCATTTACGAGGCTCAATGGGTGTCTGCTACTGGAAGAAACTGGAATTGCTGCTACTGGAAGAAACTTTCAGCATTTCCACTGAATTATTTTTGGAATCTAATCCCTTATCATACCTGTTCATTCTTACTCTTTGCTCGACTTATCGTGACTAAATTCAAGATGGCTGCAAACGCTAAACTTCGTGAAGATACTGTCTGTATAAATCGTCTTGTAAGTAAACTACCAGTGCTTTTTCAAAGTTCTCAATGTCTCGTTTTAAATGTCAGGGCCCTCGGAAGTCTACCAATGAAGTGTGGAGATACATTGAGCCTCGTACTGTAAATGGGTGTAAAACAGTGATTTATTTGCATGGCTAGCCCGATGCTGAAGCACCACTATTGAAAAAGCTGTTGGTAGCATCGGCTAACTAGCGCCAGATTTTGGAGTGCAGGGGACAAGCCGAGACGGGCTATGAGACATACGTTCACACTCGGTATCATGTTTCAATACACTTTAGGTCAATATCACACCGGAATTCTCCTTTAAACAATAAGAGGGTTAATGGCTACAAGAATCTTTAGATTAGGATATCATCATAATGATGATCTTTAATAATGCTCTTATTATAATAATTATTATCATCACAATAATTGGTAGAACTTGAAGAAGAAAAAATATAGAAGAGGAAAAAATGATGCTTGTGCTACACATGCAAATCTGATAGGAAGAACTGCTGGTATAAAGACAGTGCATGCCTTGCCAATGGTTTCAATCCCCCTGATGAAACAGATGTAGACGATACACCAGGCCGTAATCAAGCACAAGACGAGCCACCATTGGAGGGACCCGTTAGTCTCAATGTTGGGCGTCACGTTCAGTGTCTGCCGGTACCAGAAGTAATTAACGGGAGTACTGTCCAGACACTCCTGCACATAGCCTAACGGACACAACAGAACAAACGTGCTCAGGTAGTGCTGACATCAGACATGAGGAATTTGTGGGTTTGCTCTGTTGGAGGAAGGACTGCTAGAGAGTACAGACTGCAGAGCCAGCTAGAACAACTCATGTAAAGTCAGGAGTTAAGGAGACAGCACGTCCAAAATGTTGCACAATTAAGTTACTTCTATGAAGGGCTTTGAACCAAATCACTTTGTTAATGTTATAAAGTTATAAAGATACATGGATTTAAAGTGCACATGATGCTATTCGATTCTATTACAGAGTAATGTTCTGTTAATATTTACAGTGAGTGTAAAAATTCTGTAAAATTGCTTTGATACCTGTGAGGTCCTCGTTGACCGGGCATTCACTCCAGGGCAGAGGGTTCTGGAAGGAGTGGAAGAAGTACCAGAGGACCCAGGCCAGGATGGTGTTGTAGTACACGGCCACCAGGAAGGACACGATCATAGAAGCCACACCTGGACACACAGTTGGACAACACTTTGAACTTGTTTCTTGATTTAGAACTAGGAGTTCTCTGATATAGACCTGTTTCAGCATTTCAGACTAAAAACTCATATATTTAAAACCCTCAAGAGATTAATTTCTGTTAGGTCAGCGGACTTGACAAACTTCAAGGCAAACACAGGATGTTTGACACTAACCACATTAAACAGAACATTTAATGGAAATAGAACCGTGTTGTTACTTTATTAATTGGTAATTACAGTGAATGAAAATGCAATGTACTGTTCTTCCTGGTTTTCTTTTAATTATTGTTCCGCTGACCACTATTTTTGTACGCTATTACTCTTAAACCTTTTAACTTCGAAACTTTGTTCAAATTTTGTAATGTAGGTCTTATAATGGACATGGCAACAATAACCTAGCAACCACCATAATGTCAACCTATTAACCACCATACTGTAGTAACCAACATGATTACCCTAGCAACCAGCATAGCAACCACCATACTGTATGTACCTTTATCAATACCCCAGCTACCATCTCAATTACCCTAGCAACCACTAAAATATTGTCAACCAACATCATGACCCCAGCAAACAGCATAGCAACCACTTATTTAGCATAGCAACCACAATACCTACCCTAGCAACCATCTCAATTACCCTAGCAACTGCCACCAAAATGTCGACCTAACAACTACCATAGCAACCAACATGATTATCCTAGCAAACAGCATAGCGACTTCTTTCTTTTGCATAGCAACCAGCATATGTAGCCTAGGAAAAACCAAATAACTGCATCTCTGTATGGAACTGCAATGCTGTGGATTGCAAGGCACTACAAAGAGTAGTGAAATCTGCCCACTATTGGCTCCCATCTCCCCTCCATCCACAACACATATTATAAACGCTGTACAAACAAAGCCAAATCCATTCTCAACTGCACATAATACATAATTGCAACTAATACATTACTGCACAGAATACTGTACACTTTGGTATTTAATGTTTCTTTTGCACTTCTGGATGGATGTCAACTGCATTTCATTGGATCTGTACCTGTACTCTGCTAAATTACAATAAAGTTGAATCTAATCTTATATAATCTTAATTACACTAGCAACAACCCAGCAACCAGCAACAACATAACAACCTAGTAACAACCTAGCAACCACCCCTATACAGTCAACCTAGCAACCACCATAGCAACCATAATAGCAACAGCTTTATTTAGCATAGTAACCACCTGTCTACCTTAGCAACACCATTGTAACTATCTCTGCATTATCTGTTTTAACTCTGTGTGAAATTTTACATCATATATTTTGTATTTTCATGCACTGGTAATTCCTTGGAATTGCTGTTCTAGTTCATTGTTAAAGCATTACAATATCATTGATATTTGCTTGTGGCACTTGTATTTGGTCAGGTGAATTACTGTAACACTTACCTACTCCTCCCAGGTACGGGGATATAGAATTCCACACTCCGATGCTACCCAGGCGTAGACGCTGGCCGATGGCCAACTCCAGGTAGAGGAGGGGAAGACCCTCAAACACCAGCGCTATCAGGTAGGGAATGAGGAACGCACCTGGGAAATGGGACACGGTTTAGTTTGATTTAGTTGACACGTGGATCAGTGTTTACTTTAAATCTGTATGTGGGTTTGTTAAACATTAAACGTCAATTTATTTTAAGATGGGAGTATAGATGTAACCCGGTAACATTCAGCAACTTGTAAACTTGTATCTCTTTGACCAAAGAAAGCATAAAAATATCCCAATCACATGTATGAAGAGTGTTAATATTTAGACATTTCTACTTTTATATTACTCTTGATTTCTTGTCAGGTGGCTGTGAAAATGTCCAACAATCATTCATGGTTTACTATGGAGCCCAGGATTGCATTTTGTTTACTATGGTTTACTATGGAGCCCAGGATTGATATTGTTGAATATCGAGAGAATGGGCGCTCATTTTACTAGATTGTGCGCACAATTTAGAATATTGTGTGCTTGTTTTTCCCCACATAGTATGCCCATTTTACTGATTCTACCCATAAATCAGAAGACTTTGAGAAGATTTGGAAAAGATTTATGAAAGACTACAGTCTTACACACACTCACATTTAAAGATTATTTAGTCATATACTAGTCGCAGGGTCACTATTTACAAGACTGCAACTAGATTCCTTTAAATTATTTAGCATTGTGCACTAGATATCAACAGGAACTCAACTAAGCTTGTACAAACGACTCATATCAAAGTCATATTTTTGTGTTTCTGCAGCATTGTTTCATGAGTGACCGTTATGTCTCCATGAACAGGTAAAGGTGAAGTGTTTAGATTTAGAAGTATTTTCGGGCAGGTCATTGAGTTGTTCTGTCACGTGGAATACTAATAATTTATTAGAAACCAAATAACAAATAACCATACAGGCTACTGCTATAACCTACCCACTTTACCCCTTCCTGTTTGGTGCTGGATATACACAAAACATATCTTGCAATGACACCTCCGGGATTCTGTAGTTCACTAAAAGTAAAAAGTAACTTTTCATTGATTTAGAGCTTATTCATTAATCATAGAACACTACTATCCAGTGTCTATGTTTCTATCAGATGTCAGTAAAAAAAGGCCTATTTTTTTTACTTTTAGTTATCCCTCATGTCATAATTAATTAGGTGTCTAGGTAATTAGGTTATTAAAGCTGGCTTACCTCCACCATAGACCTGACAGAGGTATGGGAATCTCCACACATTACCCAGACCCACAGCAAAGCCGATGCAGGTCAACAGGTACTGGACCTTATTATCCCATTTGGGACGCTCATCACCACTCTTGGCATCTTCACTGTCGGCCATCCTGAGCTGTGCTCCCGGTCCTGCTGTAAGTCCTGCTGTGTCCTGTGTGTGTCAGGCTGGCTGAAGAATGGATTTCAGTGGCGATGCTTCTGATGCGCTCCTGGGTCTCCTGCACGGGGTTGTTGTCAGTGCAGCAGGTCTCACTCTCTCTCTCTCTCTCTCTGAGTTGAGGGTGTGTTCTCTTGTTTTGACACTTTCTGATGGAGGCAGGCGGTTTTATAGGTTTCAGGGTCACGGTGGGAAGAGTGTGTGAGGGGGTAGGCCTAGGCCAACCATTTCCTTGTTCCTTTTGTTTGTGGAGGGAGATGGTGAGGAGGGATTGTGCAGTTCCCTCATTCAATCAGTAACTTCGGGACTCTGTGCTAGAAGTATCTAGTTTTAAGAAATAGCTTATGTGAATGGACATCTACTACACCTGATATTTAAGTATCACAGCTGCACTGGCATGTTTTATCAAGTGTAGTATAATTAATTAAAATACAAAAGTGGTTTGAAGGTCATTACAGGCAAAGCCTGAATCTGTTCTCTTCAATAACATCAATGGATATGTGTTGCCCATGAGGTTCAACGTGAGCACTGTTCAGATATGGAGCCGTGACCGTTGTGGCCCAGACGTTCATGTTTATAAACTAAAATGTATACAAAAATGTCTTCACATATACTGAGCTAGAATGACTGCAAAGTTAAACACAAGACTGTACTATTTTGCCACTTTATTCACTGAACATCAGAGTACTCGTACCGCTGTGGGATCTGTGGCAGTTGTGAATTCTTTATTTACTGTATTTACATCAGGAAAAGCTTAAACATTCGAATATAAACATTTATTGTTAAGTTTAAATATTATTAAGGTATCCAGGTAAGGTTTTCCCGATCATAGAAAGTACAGAAAACTAGAGCACAGCTCTTCTTTGAAACAGTATCAAACAGTATCAAATGTTGGTCTCATTTGCATCACGCATGTCCCCATTGCTGTCTACGTGTCCATGTTGAAGCCCTCGTTGGCATATGGATTTGATTTGTTAGGGTCTATTCTCCCAGTTCTGCACAGCTTCCTATTGATTAATCTGTATAAGGCCACTATAGGTATGGGCACCACTGGAATGGCCACCAGGACAACACAGATGGCAAATACCCAGGTGGGGTACGGCTGGACGTCCGTCCGGGGGAAGTCAACCTATACAAACACATGAAGAAACATATACAGTTAAGCAAAACATTATTCATACCCTGCCAATTTTGTATTTAAAGTGGTTTTTTTTTTACTGAAAATGCCACATGTCAAACTAGATGTACCGCATAGCGGTACAAAATATGACCGCCGCTCAGTCCTGTACATCCGTTCCGCGAAAATAAATCACACTTCAATTCGTCTCCATATTTTACTCCATCCCCCACTCTTGAAACTTTTGTGTATGCTTGTTTGGCATGCCTGAGTGTGTGTGTGCGGCTGCACAGAAAGTAGCCTACTGGTGCTGAAAAGGTGAATAGATTGTAGAATAGCCAAAGAAGATGTAGCATTGTTATAAAACCTTTAAAATCTCTAAACAATCATAAGTAGGGCAGTTCATCACAGTTCATCCATTGCAACTGGATTGATGAAAGGTCACTTACACCTGTAGGCTACATTGTATTTGGGAAAAGCAAAAGGTATCAGCATAATGTTATTTATTTATTTATAAACAAAAACATCTTTGTCAGTTCCATGCCGTTTTCAACAGCTATCAAAAACAAAGGTCATTTTTGGATGGATGGATTTTTTGTGAATGCTTCTTCCTCTACATAAGATTCGGTCCATATAGCCCGTTTTTTCTAAAAAAAGTTCTCAGTTATCAGCCGAGCCGGCCCTAAGGGAGGTGGGTGGTAGAAAGAGGCCATGAGGGACTGAAAAGGCCTGGTAAAAAATACGAAAAGTATTGGAGGAAAATGCTGCCAAATATGCCAAGCTTCCAGCTTTTGCTTTGAAGAAGAAGACATAAGCGGCAACTGTTAAAGAGAGATAGCCTTATATTATAGCGGCATAATTATGCTAATAGGCCTATGGACGTTGTAGCGTTGTCAACCTATTCGCAAGCAACATATTAAATTAATTAAATTATTAGCCTTTTTATATCATCCCATATGGCGATTCATAGACTTTGCAAATATTGATAACAAAACTCAAGCTTGATCTGTGTGCAGTAGCCTAGGCAAAAACAAAAGTAGCCTCTGAGCAGCATATCAGCCAGTCCCCCGCTGAAAATGATGAGCCCGAAATTAGCTATGACTACAGGACAAGTAGAAAGCTTAATAGAGTTAACCATATATGAATTAAAGTTATTTTATGTAAGAACAGTAGGCTATGACAGCAGTAGGCTACATGATCAACCTATATGCCTTGTTTGCTCAGAAGTGGGTGTAGTAAAGGAGAAAATCACCAAACAACATGATAGCTGACCCATGCAGAAAAAAACATGTAAACAATACAGTAGTTCAATATGCCTCTTAGTGGAATTGTGGGATACATTTCAAATGCTTTATTTCTTCCTTCCTTTTTTTGTTAACTTATCAACCTATCCTTGTGGAATAGTGGAATATTAGTAGCCTATAATAAAAACTACATGATAGTAAGAGAAATGTTGCCTTATTTATCCAATTTCCACTACCGCTAAAAAAGTGGGCCGGTCTTGGGCCTGAAACTCCCGGGCTGAAAAGTGGCCCCACTCCGGCCCTGGTTATACATTACATAGAGACAGGCATTACAAACACAGAGGACACTGTACAATTAAAAGTTCAAGATGCTGGCCCCAGCCGTGGCGCAACTGGCTGGGGCACCTGCATCGTGCGTCGGCGACCCGGGTTCGATTCACGCCCCGTGGTCCTTTCCGGATCCCATCCCGACTCTCTCTACCACTCACTTCCTGTCACTCTCCACTATCCTGTCACATTAAAGGCATAAAGGCCCAAAAAATATACTTTAAAAAAAAAAAAGTTCAAGATGCTAGAGCTACACCACACAAACACATACAAAAACATACAAACAGAGGCACAGGCACAGATGACACTGCACACAGTGGACACAAACAGAGCCAGCTAGAACAACTCATGTAAAGTCAGCAATGTTTTAAGGAAATAGCACGGATAGCAAGGAGATAGCAGCGGACCAAGACAGGAAATGCAACGTGGAACCATTTTTTTGATGGGGTCAAGTGGGGCTTGACAATTACCCACTTCCAAAGTGGGGAATGACAGAAAAAGTTTGAGAACCACTGCTCTAGGCAAACACAGGATGTTTGACACTGACCTCATTAAACAAAAAGTGTTTCCTTGTTTATACATTAATCATAGGTTGTTAAAGCATTACAATATCACTGATATTTGCTTGTGGCACTTGTATTTGGTCAGGTGAATTATTATAACACTCACCCACTCCTCCAAGGTACGGGGAGATGGAGTTCCACACTCCGATGCTGTCCAGGCGTAGACGCTGGCCGATGGCCAACTCCAGGTAGAGGAGGGGAAAACCCTCAAACACCAGCGCTATCAGGTAGGGAATGAGGAACGCACCTGGGGAATGGGACACGGGTTTGTTTGATTTAATTGACATGTGAGTCAGTCGACAATGCTAGAATACCTCTTCTTAACTGAGAAATAAGTGAAAATGTTTGCTTTAAAATCTGTATGTGGGTTGCTACTTTTAAACATTAATTAACTTTAAGATTGGAGGATTGATGTAACCTGATGACATTCAACAACTTGTAAACTTGTACCTCTTTGACCAAAGAAAGCGTAAATATATCTGCAGCCCAATCACATACACAAAGAGTGTTAATATTTTAGGCATGTATATTTTTATATTACTCTCTTGATTTTGAGGTCAGGTGTCTGTGAAAATGTCCAACAATCATTTATGGTTCACTAAAAGTAAAAAGTAACTTTTCATTGATTAGAGCTTATTCATTAGTCATAGGAGAACACTACTATCCAGTGCCTATGTTTCTATCAGATGTCGGTAATCTTAAAAAAAAAAACTTTTCTAAGTGACTGTCAATTAATGTATTTGATACATTTCACTGTTATTTAAGCATCTTTTCAGTTTCAGTGAAACTAACTTTTAGTTATCCCTCATTAACATAATGAATTAGGTGTCTTATTAAAGCTGGCTGACCTCCACCATAGACCTGACAGAAGTATGGGAATCTCCACACATTACCCAGACCCACAGCAAAGCCGATGCAGGTCAACAGGTACTGGACCTTATTATCCCATTTGGGACGATCATCACCACTCTTGGCATCTTCACTGTCGGCCATCCTGAGCTGTGCTCCCGGTCCTGCTGTGAGTCCTGCTGTGTCCTGTGTGTGTCAGGCTCAAGGTCAAGCTCTCTGTGGCTTGGAGTGGTTTTCAGTGGAGATGCTTCTGATGCGCTGTTAGGTCACCTGCACAGGGTTGTGGTCAGTACTGCTGCTGGTGCACTCTCAAGTGTCTCACTCTCTCTCCCTCTCTCTGAGTTGAGGGTGTGTTCTCTTGTTTTGACACTTTCTGATGGAGGCAGGCGGCTTTAGGTTTCAGGGTCACGGTGGGAAGAGTGTGTGAGGGGGTAGGCCTAGGCCAACCATTTCCTTGTTCCTTTGTTTTAAAAAAAAAAAAAATATTTGATTGTGGAGGATGAGGAGGGATTGTGCAGTTCCCTAATTCAATCAGTAACTTCGGGACTCTGTACTAGAAGTACCCAGTTCTCAGAAACTCCCTCCCAAAGATAAATTGACGTCTACTACACCTGCAACAAAATATCACAGCTGCACTGGAGTTGTGTTTAATTATGTCTAATGACACAAAGATTAAAAATAGATTTACACACTGATATCAAAGTGTTGTGATTGATAGGCATACATAATGTAACAAGGTTATCTAAATAATAGTAATTATAAAGCAGGGATACAACTTTCACTACATCCTGGTTTCAAAACTACCTCTCTAATAGAACACAGTGGGTAGATGTGACAGGATCAACCTCAGAGCCATTGAGACTAAATAATGGTGTTCCACAGGGCTCAATTTTGGGACCACTGTTGTTTACATTGAGTATATCAATGACATCTGTGCTTCAATAGAAAATTGTAAAGTGCATTTCTATGCAGATGACACAATCCTTTATGCCTATGCACCATCTGTAGAGCAAGCCCTGTCATATCTTCAATGTGCATTTGATTGTGTGCAGAAATCCTTGAAAGATCTTAAACTGGTTCTAAATGAAGCAAAAACAAAATATATGATCTTTACTAGATCGAGAAAGTGTGACCCAATTGGGGCACAAATTGAGCAAGTTTCTCAATACAAATATCTGGGCATTTGGCTAGATAACAAACTATCATTTAGAACACATGTGCTTGATCTCACTTAAAAACATTAAATTAGGTGCATTTTACAGGATTAGGTCTTGCTTCTCTTTAGAAAGCAGAATGACCATTATTCAAGCAACTATAATGTCAGTCCTAGACTATGGTGACATTGTGTGTATGCATGCAGCCCCTTCCACTCTGAAATCACTTGATGCAGTTTACCACAGTTCACTATGTTTTATAACTGGAGATGGGTTTAAAACTCATCACTGTAAATTATACCAACATGTAGGATGGTCTTCCCTCTAGGAGGGAAAGGCACTGTCTCCTTTTTGTTTATAAGGCATTACTGGGAAAGTTACCTTTTTACCTAACTTCTCTTCTGAACATAAAATCAATCTGCCACAATACACACTCACAGGGTTTTATATCTCTTCAAACTCCTCAAATTGAATCTGAATTTGGTAAATTAGCATCTAATAAATGGAACAAATTGCAAGAGTTATTGAAATTAGATAGGTTTGTGTCACTAGACCAATTCAAGGGTATGATTGATGATATGGCTGTTGCACAATGTTCTTGCTTTGACTGATATTTTAGACCTTTTATATCATTATTATTATTTATACATTCCCCTTCTTTTCCTTCTATTTATTATTATTATTTTTATTTGATTTTTGTTATTATTATTATTATTATTTGCCTTTTGTATCTTTTATTGTTCTTGTTTTGTTGTTTTGATTATTGTTGTTGTTTTGTAACTCAGGGCATTGCTGTAAAAGAGCTTGATGCTCAGTCAATTTCTCCCTGAAAAAAAAAAAACAGTTGATGATCCTTATCTTCCCAGTTGAAGAACAACCTGAAAACATACATGTGCTGGTTTAATGTTTTTAAATTGTTTTAAATGGAAAACATGACAATAAAAAATACCTTTAGCTGGTCAATTCTAGCTAATCAGCCAGCTAAACCAGGAGCAGGGGCCTATTGCACAAAAGCAGAATCAAGACATCCGGGATAAGTTATTGAGCTGCGCTCAATGAATCCAAAACAAGAGCGTACAGGCTTAATTGGTTGCACAAAGACCAAGCCAGGATGAGCAGACAAGGATGCATCAAGTCAAGTGAAACCTATCCTGGATAAGTGCGCGCTCACGGCTCCCTCAAATAGACCCCGCCACCGATCACAGATTCACTGATTCACCATGGCAACTAGCGGCTTCATTGCTTCTTCTACGGTGTGAAGTAGGTAGCGATAGCCTTTTCACAACAGCAACAAACAGCAACACCTCTGTTTAGGAGAATATTGCAGCTAGTGCCGCGACCACCACGCGCAAAATGGTTAGGCACTCCCGTGACGTCATATTGTCGCATGACAGGTCAGGAATGGTGAGTATGTAAGAGTTAATTAATGATCACAAACGTTTAAATAATGACAGTGGGTCTAGGTATATGTGATAACAATGTGTAGTGGGCAGTGGAATAACTATTGGTTTCTGTTTGTGGTGACTGCTGACTGAGATAAGGGATGAGATTAAATAGATCCTGGAATTTAGACTGGTCTGGAGCAGGCTAGCTCCACAGAATAAATCGCCATGGTAACTTATACCATAACATATCCTGCTGCCCCCTATCCCGCTTTTGTGCAACTGGATCACGGATAAATTGAGCCAGGATAACCAAGATATCCCGGCTTAATCCCTTATCCTAGTTTTGTGCAATAGGCCCCTGGTCTAGCCGTTTCTTTTTTCAGCATGGTTGTTTTTCTTGGGTTCAGTTGAATCAGAGAGGGTTAAAGCGGTTAGTAGGCCAAATCAAGGACCTTTGGTTGAATGATGTGGGTTAGCCTAAGTTACTGTTGTTTGATAGAACTAGTGGTGCAACAAAGGTGTTGCTATGGAAACATTGGTGCTGTTGTGAGCTGATTTGTTTTGCTAATAAGTGATATGCAATAAGCTTTAACATCCACAGGAGGAGGAGGAGGTGTGTGTGTGTGAGAGAGAGAGAGAGAGAGAGAAAGAGAGAGAGAGAGAGAGAGAGAGATTGTGATTCTACTGTGTTATCTTTAACACTAGCTTTGGCAACACTATACCCAAATAGTCATGCTAATAATCGCCTTTGAATTTTGAGAGAGAGTGAAGTTGCTCTGAAAACTTTCTTTAGAGTTCATATTTTCCCCATAGGTTATTATTGAAGAATATTAACATATTACCAGCCCAAACAACATTAACCCATTTACTCCTAAAATGCCTGCTAAAAACGCCTATAGAATCCTATGGCATTCTGGACTAAATAACCTTATTTCCTGAGGGTTTTCTGAAAACATACTAAAAATTGTCAACGTCTACCAAAATTTAATATCTAAGCCTCTGTAGCACCTAGAAACATGAAATAAAAAGCATGCTGCGCTACGCAGCATCCAGCGGGAGGGTAAATGTTGCGTCATGCAGCATCCAGCGCGAATGGGTTAAAGAGCTAGGCCTACTCTAGGCCTACACCCCTCTACTCTTTTCTGAATTGCTGAGCTTCATTAACAGGGAGAAGGGGGGTGAGAAATGGTCAGTTGTGTTAGATGTTGTCATGAGAGGTTGACATACGGCTGTTTTGAATTGGTTGATTATATGGAACTTCTATTCTGCTGTATGAGAGTTTGTAAAGGGCTGCTGAATTGCAATGTTCTTTGATCTCCCCTCTGTTGTCATACAATCCTTATCTCTTAATGTGGTTGTACTGTTCTAGTGTTTGTCAGGGTCCAGGTCAGAAACTTCTCTGCCGTGGCTAGAGCAACAGGTCTGCAGTTAAAAGATAAAGCTCATTATAATCTGAACAGGTGGGAGTTCCCTCATGAAATAGATGTGCTGTGCCTTCTCTGGACTGTGGTTATGGTTAAGCAGCTACATCATCGCATTCTCTTCCCTCTCGTGTCAGATGGTGAAGACAGAGTGGAGTACTGAAATAACACTCAGGCAACCAAATGGCTTAAGTCCCGCAGTGTATTTGCATTCCCCTAAATTATCAATCACATTTTAATTAGTTAGTGTTGTTCCAGTCCAGTTACAAAATAAGCTTCATGAGCAGCTACAATTACAAAGGGTGTTCAAGTAAGCTGTGGTACAATGTACAACAATGGGATCACATTTAACAGACAAATACATAACATTTTCAGCTATTATAAATGTATAAATATATAAATACATTTTCTAAATAGAAATGTCTAGTAGCCTACAGAAAGTTCAAACAAACTTTCGCAATGAACAATGAGCACTGTACAGAAGATAAATCTTATGTTGTTCCTAAAAGCTATGGTATCTATTGTATATATTGTCTTTATCTAATTCTTGTCAATTCCTCAGTTGAGTTTCTCCTCCAGCTGTCTAGTGATATTTCCATTTATTAAGCGAAATCTTTTAATAATGGGGGGAAAAATCTAGAGACTAGTGGCATTTCAATCAAGATCATAATTTTCTTTGCAGATCCATATCTACATCAGGGACATATGCTTTATTCACAGAGGCCTTTAGTGCTGTGTCATTTGCGGGTTGTTTTGTTGTTGTAATGTTCTGCGCCAGCCTGTAGAGGGCGACAAAGGGTATGGGCAAGACGGGCACTGTTGCTAGGAGAATGCAGATGGCAAACACCCAGCCTGGATATGGCTGTATCTCTGTTTTAGGAAAGTGCTCCTAAAATTGTGAGAAAGAAAAGTGAATGTCTGATACTGTGTACATATTGCATAACCTACATAGTATTGACTTACATTGCAGTAGCATAACATTGCTCATTTGAAAATCAGTAAACTAACTTCATGTATTTCAAGAGTGGGTGTTTAAAACTAGATTTTTTTAGATAATTTTCAGATAGTTAATTTCAGATAGTTTTTTTTTCCATTTTTACAAATGTTAAGTATGGTGAGTGCTATGGGGTTATTTTGGATTGCTTTTTCATATATGATATACTCATCATGGCTCACTGTACTTACGTAGTCTGGGTTCCAGGCGGGGTAGGTGGGTGTTGTTTGAACCTGAACTATGATGTAGGCCAGAAAGACGACCAGTAGCAGTAGCGGACTGATGCACATCCAACATACCTTCCAGAACAGGTTAGGACGCTTTCCCGTCATGAACTCAATTTCTTTACAAAACCTATAACATGGTTGCATACATAATATCAGAATACGGTGAGGTATGCTGTGTGTTGCATAAAATCTATTTTGCTTTGCTGAAGCGAGGGGTGATTCTCTTTCATACCCAGACACATATTGATGTGTTTGGACATGCATTTAATGACATACAGTATGTGGTGTTTACAAAACTGCATTTACCTTTCAGTTCCATAGAAAAATATAATGCCAAAGAGCTCGAATAGGGCAATGATGAGGAAAGGCACAGATCCAACATAGGTGTTAAAGATCTCCAACCAGTAGTTCCCCGAACCCATAGCGAAGATCAGACCCATAAGGAAGCACACTATGCATATCAGTGCTAGAGAGAGAGAGAGAGAGAGAGACACTTGTAATACACCCATTGTCACTTTTCATTGGGAAGATTTAAAGTTTGGGGGAAAATGGATGGTGTGTACTTTAATGTATATAATGTCCATAAAAGAACCTATGGAGTGAGATCATCACACATCCACTCCAGATTTATATTTATCATTACTGCCATATAGGATTTGTCAAAGTTTTTTTGTCTCTTCTTTTTCATCAATTTTCGGCTGACAAATTCTATAGCCTGGCCCTGCCCACCTAGTATCCCTGCTCATTTTCATCTCACTGAGCTACTAGTCTGGCTCCCCTTGATGCATTTGTTTCCCTCAGCCACCATGAAAGCATCTGCAAAATACCAGTCACTTTACTTTACTTTACTTTAATTTACTTTACTTTATTTTACTTTTGAAGAAGTTGCCCACAAAGCCTCAAATGTGACATTTTTGGATTAGTAGTGCGTAGTACCAGTGAAGACCTCTCTGGGCATCCACTTGGGCACCATGTGGAGGTCCAGGAGAGGGGTGAGGACGCCTTCCAGGTTCCCAAACATGGACGAGAGCCCCAGGCTGAACAACATGACGAAGAAGAGCACTGCCCACACCTGAGAGCCCGGCATTGAAATCACGGCCTCCGTAAAGACGATGAAGGCCAGACCTGTTCCTGATGCACTCTGGGTAAGAAACAATAATAAAATAGTCACAGAATCTGAAGGACATCACACATTATGTTATGTAACAGTGGATGCATTCATTACACATAGTGTTTGATAAAAAATAATATCAAAAAGGCAGCGAAAATTAAGATTTGTTGGTATTTTTCATTGCATTACATTACTATCTTATCTTTTTTATTAATCTATGCCACAGATTCCTAAAAATATAACCTACCGAGTGCACACATTGATAGCACTGTACTGTACCTAGTCAGTAATCTGTGGTTGTTAGTAGGCTACTATAGTATGTCAATGCGACATATAAGATGGTATGTACCTGATCCAGAAAATCTTGGAGGTCGCATTCTGTCAAATCCAGCTTAAACACAGTGTCAGGATCAGTTTTGTTTAAATAGGTTAACCAGTCCTCATAGTTTGTATGAGTTATATTCTGGTCCCCAATTTCAAATGCATTCGTCAGGGCCAGGATGTTACTGAAAGATCAATGAAGATTTTCAACTCCTAGAACTAACAACACAGCTTATCAAAAGCCAATATGTATCAAAATGATCAGTTTAGAAAGCAGAAATGTTATTAATTTTACCTGTCCAGACAGGAGTTGTAGTTTGAGGTTGCCTTAAAGCCCAGGATGGCAAATATTGGAATGGAGGCATAGAGTGAGGTGGCGCTGTTTACACAACCCACCACTACAGCATCCTGCTGACAGTCATTGCTGAAAGACAACAAATATGAGAGCTTATGTATTTTTCTGCCTTGTACTTAAATGTGACTTGTTATTCATTCAGATGGGTCTGCTCTGTTCCTGGCTCAGGGAAATGAATGATCAGGACGAGTGAGTCTATTTTATGGGACAAAATTTGTTTGTCAGTTGTGGTGTCTTGACTTTGTCATGAGGTATTGCATGTAAAAGTGACAAGTAGAAACAGGTGGGTGTTAGCCCATTTTCTCCATATTGTTTATATGAAGTCTACCACTGGGGAAGACAAGTCCACAACAACTAGAATGTTGTTGTTGTAAGTTAATTAAGATTAAGTTTTGGTCGGTTTTTCCAAACACTGTAACCTTCAGAACCTGTCATTTGTTTATGGTGTAATCTCAGTGCATCTCTTTAAAATACTCACATTTACCTCTCATTTTATGAAGGAAAAAGGAAAGCTATGTGCTCATAAAAAACAGTGTGGGTTAGTATGTCAGGTGTTGAATGGAGAAGTTGAGCCGTCTTACTGCAGAGGGTTGTAACTGGAGAAAGCGATGAGGCCTCCGAAAGCCACAGAGAGGGAGAAGAAGATCTGAGTTGAGGCGTCAAGCCACATTTGAGGATTTTGCAGCAGTTCCCACTAGGGACAAATAACAGGGATATACAGTGTGGAAGCCAAACCATAGACTACTTACCCGGACCAAACCTTAATATTACTAATCCTAAATTTTGCTGTTTTAAACACAATTTTGCGTAATTTATTGTACAAATAATTGCGGAAATTGAGTGTTGAGTTCTGCTGTAGCCTACACAAAAACCTTCAAAAACATTCTTACAATAAATTTGGCTCGGACCTCCTCTAGAGTCTACACTCATCTCATAAATAAAGTAACAGCTATGATTTCTGGTCTGTCTGAAGGGGAATCATGGTGAAAGGAGGCACCTACCTTAGGTGTGAAAAGGTATAAGAGACCATCTGTCGCTCCTGGGAGAGTCAGAGCTCGGATCAAGAAGATCGTCAAAACCAGATACGGGAAGGTGGCTGTTACATACACTGCCTGGAGAACCAAATTGTGTGTGAAATGATGAAGCCGATAATACAAAAAAGCTTGTTTCTGAGAGATGTTGTTTGCACATTTTCTATTGGGCAACAATTATATTTTATCCAGCTATTTGCATTGTTTGTTTGATTTTGTTTTATCCAGTTTTTTTAAGTCACTAGTGTGCAACTTGTTACCTGTAACCAGATATGGTTGGACATGGTCATGGTCATAGACAGGGTAAAGCACAATAGGAACTGGCCATGATTACCTGGCAACAGAGGTCAAAAAGGTTGGCCCTATGTATCTTTACCTTGAGTGTGTCATGAAACATGCCTGGACTGAGACAGTTCTTGCATCACTGCATTTACAATCAGCTGACACAAAGCATGTCACGGTAATGGTCTCCTGTCCACATAATTAACTCATCCATGTTTTAATGTGTCTGTTTGCTCCCTGGTATCCATCCCATGGTCTTGGTTCTGGTCACTTCCTGCTCTATCAGCTGGGCCAACTCAAGCTTGATCAGCTCAGAAACAGTTGCTGGGTGTAAGGTGGATAGGAGTCTTACAGTGTTCGACACTTGAGTGAAATTGGTCAAACCCCTTATCTTAGAATGGCGGTTTTACTCGTCCCAATATACTATGAGTACAGTACATACTGTGACGTGGGCATCAAATGATCACGCACCGGATGCTTAGTTTCTGCTGTTTATTACCTCCAAGTCAGACAGACATAGGAACGACCTAACATTGCTGTAGCACAGCCCTTTACTGTATGTGTAAGCACACAGAACATGAACATGTTTGGAGTGGGAGTGACCAAAATCCTAACAAAGGCTACCCACACCCCAAACACTGGCTACCTGCATTTACATCCTCGTCACATTAAACTGCCCTTTACATGTCTAACTTTCTGGGACCCTGGATTTCCACATATTGACACATCATAACGAGGTCCTCTTGTACTATAAGTGCTACAAGAAGTGTTAGGAGGTTCAAATGCTAGAGATCAGAGCGGCAGAGAAAACCGTAACCGAGAAACATAAAAACAAAAAAGATGGCAGCGCTTTTCCATGCCAGTTGGGTTATGGAGACAGTCTTGGAACTGGAAACTACCAATCACTTGGTCAGTAGCCAATGAGTTATTAGATTACACCCTCCACCATCAAATACATTCCACCCTCTTGCGATGCAGCCATTCAGCACAAGGTTTTTGTAGCTGTTGATTGCATGGCGGCGACATCAAAGAGTATCACAACTCTCTCTTTCTATGACTCTGTTCGAGGTGAAGTCCTACAAGAAGTGTTCCAGTGTTCCAGTGCTACAGATGTGATACTGACCTTTCCTATGGTCTCAATTCCTCGGATAAAGCAAATGTAGACGACGAGCCAAGCAGTACCCAGACACACGATGATCCACCAGTGGAGCGAGCCATTGATCTCGATGTCAGGTGAGATGTTCAGGGTCTCACGGTACCAGAAGTAGTTTACAGGAGTGCTTTTCACACACTCCTCAATGTAGCCTTTAATAGAAAAAGAATAATGATCCATATTATATCCAGTTATTATATATAACTGTGCGTCTTTTTGCGTCTTTTTGCAAACAACAAACCCTGGATTACCCCTGGCATAAAAGTTCTCCTCAGGAGGGAGAAAAAAATAAGAGCATTCAAGTCTGAAAATAGGGCTAAACTGAGGACTGTGCTGAGGTCGCTGAGGAGGGAGATTAGTGTTGGTAAAGCTAGGAAAACTGAGGAGCAGCTACTACAAAAGGATGTTTGTGGGGTGTCAATGTCAATGTCAATTTATTTGTGCAGCACATTTAAAAAACAGAAGAGTTTTTTTCCAGAGTTTGGGGGCAGTAGTAGCCTGACGAGCCAGACCCACATTAAAATGTAGGGTCTGGAAACTCACCGTTCGCAGTGCTCAGTCCGAGGGGCGGGATAATCAGTTGTCTTTCAAATTCCCTATGCATGCAATAGGACAGCGACAGCGCTATGAGTCCCATGCGTTTCCCACCAGCAGAGCTAGTTGGCTAGTTCAAACGTTTGCCAACTTAATAAAAGCTTAACTCATGTCACACTGTTCGCTAGCAGCAACATCCATCTTATTTGTTTTCAAGTAGCAGGGAATTCAAGCCAAACCGTTGCAACTCTGCCATCAATCATTATGTTAAGCCCACCTAACGACTCTATACACGATTTCATTGGCCTGATTAAGTTTAGATTTTTGGAGCTCACAAGCCAACGGAGAGTTGCTAGACTAGCCCTGGCAGCAAATGTAATTTGCTTCCTCTAGGGGCGTGTCTAGATTTCTAGGCTAGGGCAGTAGCACAGTCTCCTTTACATTTATATTAAGTTTTGGGAACAGTCAGCAGAAATAGATCAGAAGATCTAAGATTTCTTACAGGGGAGTATTTATGTATTAGGTCAGGGAGATAGCTGGGAGCTTTGCCAATCAAGCATTTAAAGTTTGTTAGCAAAATGTTAAAGTTAATCCTATGAAGAGCAGGGAGCCAGTGATGGGAGGCTAAGATGGGAGAGATGTGTTCTCGCGGGTACCAGTAAAGAGGCGAGCGGCTGCATATTGAACCAGTTGCAAGCAGGAAAGTGAGGCCTGGCTGAGACCAACATACAGTAAGGAGTTACAGTCCAGTCTGGTTGTTATAAAGGCATGGATTCCTTTTTCAAAGTCCACAAAAGTCATGAAATACAATTAACTATAAATAAGTTTCTTAACTGGAAGAAACTAGCTTTGAGCTTGATCAGCTGGAGACTTCGCTCACTGCCTTGCACAACTGAAAGGCTGAGGAAGTCATTTGTTCCTAGGGCCATTGAGCTGTTCAATGCCTCACTAAAGGGAAGAGGAGAGATAGACTTCTCTGCTTAGTCTGTCTGCCACTCCACCCTCTCCATGTTTGAGTACTGACTGCCCACTACTGCTTTACTACTGTTTTACTACTGTTTTTTACTACTGTTCATGTACACAGCCTAATGTTTTCACTACTGTTTTACTGCTACACTGTTTTTTATGCTATATTAGCATACATGATCAATGGCTGGGGTCAGGCTTCTGCTACAATACTGAATGAATGAATGGCTATAACCCTATAACCTCCACCTGTTCTTGCACTGAAAGTTTTTTTTTAATTTATTTTACCTTGTCTACATTATACTTTACTCTCCTATTTGTCCATATTATTTATGCTGGTCTCTAGACCTTACTCTTGCACTGTTGCACTGTTGGACTAATATTGGACTACTTTAGCACCTTCACCATGACACTCACTCTCTTGAGCACCTTGCCATGCACACACAACTAAGGACTATGGTTGGACTACTGTTTGCACCTTCACCATGATACTCACTCCCTTTAGCACCTTACCAGTGCCGGCCCTGTCACTACAAGTGTCTTATGATTGATCACCCTCAAGCACATTGGACTTTCTTAATTTAATTTATATAGTGTATTTAGTATTTAGTTTTCTTATCTTTCTTATCTTCTACTGTCTTCATTGTACAGTGGAGTTTAGTTATATGTTTATACTTATGTTTACCATTCTGCTGTAAGTGCATGTTGTGTGTGATGTCTGTATGCTACTGAGACCCTTGAATTTCCCCTTGGGGATCAATAAAGTATCTATCTATCTATCTCTATCTATCTGACTACGGACTTGACTTGTCTAATATAAGATCTCTGTACTTGATCACACCCAGGCTCTTTACAGAGGGTGTGGAGAAGTCTTCAGTCTTTGTCTGGCCATAAAAAGACCACTCCCCTGGCCATCAGGGGGCAGCAGTGGGCAAATTACTTGAATTAATTTTCCCCTGATTTCCCATCAATGTCCCCCAGTTGACAACACTGGCCCAAAGTCCCCCTCCCTCTCTGCCCCCTCCCCGTATCACTCTCACTCCCTTGAGTCTCACCCTCCAGCTCTCAACTAACCTGCTCTGGGATCTCCTTCACCCCGGCACAGGTGACAAGGGAGCTCAAGAGGGCTAAGGTGCGGAAAGCTGCAGGCCCAGGCCGCATTAGCACTCGGCTCCTTAAGTCATGTGCAGTCATCTTGCACAAGCCTGGAAATTGGAATGGTCCCGCAATTGTGGAAGATATCATGTGTGGTACCAGTGCCTAAGGTGCCAGACCCCAAAAACCCTGAATGACGTGGCACTGACATCGCACCTAATGAAGACTCTGGTGAGGCTTGTTCTGGAACAGCTGCGTCCCATGGTGAGAGCACCCCTCGATCCACTACAATTCGTATGCCAGCCCAGCATCGGAGTGGAGGATGCACTCATCTTTCTCCTGCACCGAGCTCTCTCTCATCTAGACAAGCCTGGAAGCACTGAGAGAATCATGTTTTTTTGCCTTCTCCAGTGCTTTCAACATAATCAGGCCCATACTCCTGGGGGAAAACCTGGGGCATATGGGAGTGGACCAACACCTGACACGCTGGTTACTGGATGACCTTACAGAAAGACCACAGTACATCAGGGCCCAGGACTATGTGTCGAATACAGTCTTGTATGCACCTTTCCTGTTCACCATCTATACAGCTGACTATACATACACTACAACTCATCTCATTGTTACCTGCAAAAATTCTCTGACGACTCTGCAGTCGTGGGTCTGATTGATGGGGACATACAGAGATGTTTTCCAGAACTTCATAGACTGGTGCCAGAAGAACCAGAAGTGCCAGAAGAACCACCTCCAGCTCAATGGGAACAAAACCAAGGAGCTGGTTGTGGACTTCCGGAGGAAGGCCCATCTCGCTGTATCTCCAGTGTACATCCAAGGGAAACCGGTGTAGGTTGTGTCCTCCTATAAGTACCTGGGTGTTCACCTGAACAACAAGCTGGATTGGACTGACAACACGGCTGCACTTTATAAGAAGGGCCAGAGTAGGCTGTACATACTTACAGTAGGAGGCTGTGGTCCTTTGGGGTGCAGGGAGTGCTTTTAAATACATTTATTAATTCTGTAGTGGCATTAGCCATTAGCCACAGGATGGTTTGTTGGGGGGATACTTGAATTAATTTCAGGACTATCGTTAGTGTATACCATCTGTAATAACCTCTGAGTAAGTGTTTAAAATAACTAGGCTAATGTGCTAGTGTTATAGCTATGTTAATATGCCTTTCATTGGGATTTGCAAACTTTGTACTTGTTTGTACACAACATTTACAGTACACACTCATACAGCATATGTACAGTACTTCACTTATACCTGTTGTACCTGTTTTCAGCCAAGAAGTATACTATCTAGTAATCTAAACTCACAGCTTTGCACTACTGTATGTGAGGTTGAATGATGCACATGACAGATTGATATTTAACATTAACACAACTAGATGTACCGCAGAGCGGTACAAAATATGACCGCCGCCCAGTCCAGCACATTTTTTCCACAAAAATAAATCACGCTGAAAGGCCTATATGATTCTAACTGTCTCACTAAATTGCATTATCCACACTCAATTCTCACTGGTATCTGCTAGACAACAAGTACCAAAACATGATTACTTCATAGATTTCACATGTAAAATTCATTTTATACAACCCCACCCCCATCTTGCCTGTTAATAATTCTGAGAAATTCTTGAATTGTGTACATGTGTGCGTGTACACGTTTATGTTTGTGTGTGTGTGTGTGTGTGTATGCGTGCTTGTGTGTTTGCCTGCATATGTGTGTTTGTGCATGTGCATGCATGCGTACATATGTCTACTGTGTGAGTATGTGTCATACATATGATTACTGTGAATGTATGTGTGTGCGTGTGTATCTGTTTATGCACATGTGTGCACATGGAATGGGTTAACATGACCCCTGGAGGCAAACATACAAAAAATAAATGGTCCTCCTAAACCCTACGGTTCTCGAGATATTCACAGAAAACTGTGTTTGCCCTACCCTCCTTTCGGGGGGTCCAGTCCAGCGGGGGGGGCTACAGATCAAAACGAAAAATGATGGTTCCATGCTATCCATGTGGGGTTACATACCCACCAAGTTTTGTGTACCCCGGTCTTTCAGTGTCCCGGGAATCCTTGACGGAAATTTGGACATGCGAAAAAAAAAATATATATATAAATAAATAAATCTGACTAAACCTGTATAACCGCCGCTTCGCTGTGCTGCGGTCATAATAACTAACTTGATGTTGGCAGATAACTGAACTTGTGAACTGACATTGCCCCACAGCAGATTTGTATATGGATTATAACTAAGATTGTACCAAAATAAGATTGAACTAAAATAGTTCCACACATCACAAAGTCTACACCACCACAAGTAGTCCAAACTAGATCCTAGTATTAGTTTGTATTCTACCTGTGAGGTTTTCGTTGACCGGGCATTGACTCCAGGGCAGAGGGTTCTGGAAGGAATGGAAGAAGTACCAGAGGACCCAGGCCAGGAGTGTGTTATAGAACACACACACCAAAAAGGACACCACCATGGAAGAGACACCTGCCAGAAACAACAAAAAGATAACCTATACTCTTTTCTTTATTTGGATTTAGTTGCATATTTACATGAATTACTTTTTCATAATGATGAAGATAGAACACATCGTGGAAATATACTGTGAATAAAGAATAATATTTCATTAATTCATTATTTCATTCACAAAAACTATATCTCTACCATTATACGGTCTACCATTCCTTTTTGGACTGGTGGCCAGAATGCTTGCTAGTCTAATAATGAAGAGTTTAGGAAGGGTGTCCTCCACCTTAATTTGTTTTAACAAATCGACCACTGGCTATGGCTGGATGTTACTCACCCACTCCTCCAAGGTACGGGGAGATGGAGTTCCACACTCCGATGCTGCCCAGGCGTAGACGCTGGCCGATGGCCAACTCCAGGTAGAGGAGGGGAAGACCCTCAAACACCAGCGCTATCAGGTAGGGAATGAGGAACGCACCTGGGGAAAGGGACACGGGTTAGTTTACACGTTAATCTGTGTATATTTAACCTTGCCTCATTTGGATAATCTTAGAATAAAAATGAGTTAAAACGTAAACATTAAAGCTTGAAAAGTTACTACTAGCATTCAATGTCAAGTAAGATAGAGTAGAGGAACACCCTCTAACATTAGTGCTATCTATCAGGTATACAGGTTGAGGGGCTGTGGGAGCTGAGGAGCTTTTTTGACCTTCTGACCTTAAGGCATTTGCACACGTCTCAGAAAAAGGTTCCATCATAGCCGCCCAAAGAGGGGTAAGAATGGGGAAGAGCCGTGTTATGCGGCCTTTTGTCCTGATTGTGTGTCTGTGTCAATACAGAGTTTTCAAAGCAATGATTAGACCCTACTGACTTTCTAGGAACTGCAGTTACTAGGTTCACATAAGGGCCATAACTTAGGGTGATTTTATTGTGTTTCTATGGTGACACTGCTGGAATGTTTCCAGTAACATTTAGTCACCTACATGTAGTCATTTACAAGCATGCCCTCATCGTCTTCCTTCTTTTTTTAATGTTCTAGAACATTCTAGAAACTACAGTATAAGAGAATTGTCTCTAAACTGGTAATCCTCGTAACTTTAAGGGGATCAGGTATCAAAATAAACCATCAACACATCATGTTCTTCCAGCTCAAACCGAAACCCAAACTCACCAACTGTCCTGTGGTGAATGTTTTGAGAGAAATCACTATACACTCGTTTTCAATGTTTGTTAAACAACCATTTTCAATGTTGGCTAAAAGAAAAATATGCTATTTAATTTGCCTTGGCTCATTTTCTGTGAAGAACATAAAAAATAACTTATTTTCAATGACACACGGTACACCCCCCCTACTCATAATTATTACATATGTGATGTTCAGGTCTACTGGACCCGAGTGTAATAATTGTACTGTACTGTAGGTGCTATGTACCTTAACTGTGTCCTCCTCCTAACTGGGCCTGCTGTGTGTGTGTGTGTGTGATGTCTTTTTGCACCTGCTATTCCCACACAAAGTTACAAAATTGTTACATTTCAAGCACTTTCACACCTGTTCTGATTCAGTTCAAAGAAATAAGCACCAATAATATCAAAAATCTTGTTTCTATTTTTTTTACCTTTTTTGTAATTGAATTTAATCGTTTCACAAAAAAACGAAAATGATCATATGATCATAAATGGGATCTCATAGGGGTAAATGGCAAATATGAACCATAAATGATGTCTATATCATTGGTAATTGAGTCAACATCTGTATCAAGTATTACATACATTGTTATGGCTGTATTGATTTGAAAGCCTAATAAGTGGTGGTCCACCAGGCCCGGAAACATTGGCAGAGTAACAAAAATATAAACACCTTACAAGGTATAAGGTGAAGAGTTGAACTGATGATGTATTAGGGTGGAAAATTCATCAGGTTCACTCACCTCCTCCATAGATCTGGCAAAGGTACGGGAACCTCCACACGTTTCCTACGCCCACAGCAAAGCCGATACAGGTTAGGAGATACTGAGTCTTATTGTCCCACTTTGGCCTTTCCTCTGGTGAGCTGGCTCCCTCGGGTTTGTCCCCGTTGTGTTCAGCAACACACTGCTCCCCCATTTTAGTCTGACTTTCATCCAGCTACTGAGAGAATCACTTTTAAGCGTCAAGTCATTGCGTTGAGAAATCCACATTAGTTCTTGACTCCCCTAAAGTGGGCGTATATTATTGTCCCATTCCCAAGCACTGGGTTCACGAGACAGCCTTTTATATGCGTTGGCTAAGGACCAAGAGGAATGTGAGAGAAAGCGAGTGGCAATCATTCCGCTTTCCTTTTTGTACATGTTGCCTCGGGCCATGTGTTACTGGAAGCCTTTAAAGACATTCCATTTAATGGTTAACTTTATGATGCCACGCCAGTGGCTTCACCATTTCACCTTCTTTGTGAAAATGATGGTAATTATTTCCTAATCCTAATCTTGGATAGATTAGACGTGTTAATAACATGTTCTGTTGAATTTCTCATCGTGCTCAATGATCAACTGCACTGATTAAATTTCCTAGGGTTAGCAATCTGTAGAACATTGTAAATGCAAATGCTAATGATCTAAGTTAATCATAATTTATTGTATCTGTCTAAAGGTTAAACCATCTAATGCAACCTGCGCACTCCTCAAAGTTAGAGTGCATAATATGTGTGGTGTTCTTAATTCAAAAGGATATATTCATGGTTTCAAGTTTTCAAGTTTTAATATTACTGCACTGTAAGCATTTTAAAGGAGAATTCCGGTCTGATATTGACCTAAAGTGTGTTGAAACATGATACCGAGTGTGAACGTATGTCTCATAACCCATCTCGGCTTGTCCCCTGCACTCCAAAATCTGGCGCTAGTTAGCCGATGCTACCAACAGCTTTTTCAATGGTGGTGCTTCGGCATCGGGCTAGCCATGCAAATAAATCACTGTTTTACACCATTTACGTGGCTCAATGTATCTCCACACTTCATTGGTAGACTTCCGAGGGCCCTGACATTTAAAACGAGACATATAGAACTTTGAAAAAGCAGTTTACTTACAAGACGATTTATACAGACAGTATCTTCACGAAGTTTAGCGTTTGCAGCCATCTTGAATTTAGTCACGATAAGTCGAGCGACGAGCAAGAATGAACAGGTATGATAAGGGATCAGATTCCAAAAATAATTCAGTGGAAATGCATGGATTCCAGTTTCTTCCAGTAGCAGCAACTGGAATCCATGCATTTCCACTGAATTATTTTTGGAATCTGCTTTTTCAAAGTTCTCAATGTCTCGTTTTAAATGTCAGGGCCCTCGGAAGCCTACCAATGAAGTGTGGAGATACATTGAGCCTCGTAAATGGTGTAAAACAGTGATTTATTTGCATGGCTAGCCCGATGCCGAAGCACCACCATTGAAAAAGCTGTTGGTAGCATCGGCTAACTAGCGCCAGATTGCAGGGGACAAGCCGAGGTGGGCTATGAGACATACGTTCACACTCGGTATCATGTTTCAACACACTTTAGGTCAATATCACACTGGAATTCTCCTTTAAGGTCATTACATATAATGGACAAACCAGACTAACAATCAGAGCAGTGGGGCGAGTGGAAAAGTACTGTGGATACCAGGAGGAGACAATCTAAGAAAATGAGGATTAGATGGTCAAGGGAGAGGCGATGACATCAGCTGGCTGTGACAGAGCAAGGACAAGTAACAGGTGGACACTGTCTTTTATGAAGTAATCAAGATAAGAAAGCCCCTCTTACACCCAACTGGAGACAACCAGAAAGAGGTTACACAGTTTTGCATATATTTTTATGCATTACAGTTTTGCATATATTTGTATGCTTGAATTGATCCTGTTTAATGCTGATTGGCTAAAAGGTGTTTTTGGGATGGCGCGAGAAGGAGGCACTTCTTGAGGGCCGAGGGGCATAAAAGATAGACTACAGCCATCCGTAGGTCAGATCTCATTGACGGTTGGTCTGGACATTGTTTGGGCTGTACTATCACTGCAATACGATGAATAAAGATCAGCAGTCTTCAGAGATCTCCTGTCTGCACTGTCTCCTTTGGACGCCTTGTTCCAGAAGTGCTAATTAGTAAATAGTTTAGTGTTAATTGTTAATTGGATTCGGAAGTGGAAATTTTCTACGACATATGATAATCTAGTTTCTTATCATAACTAGTACAAATACACAGCAAATTCCACAGTGTGAAATATTGTACATTAAAATGTGGTTCAGACAAAAAAATTCCATGGCACTCTTGACTATAGGCAACTGACCCACGGCTATCAATGATTTATCAATGTGTCTTCATTTCCACATTCACTGTGTGTGTGTGTGTGTTAGGCACACCTGTGAGAAATAAAATGAGTATTCTTGTATTTTTCCAGGCGTCAAAGGTCTGAGTTTAAGATTAACAATGTTAACATTGTCACCATCACTTCTCTCTCTCTCTCACTCACTCTCTCTCACACACACACACAGCCACTGTCATTTGGCAGGGTGTCTTTTTTTAATTATTTTTATTTATTATGATTTAATCATCAATGTCTAAAAATGGTTAATTGCATGTGTTACATCAAAGTCATGATGCCATCATCTCAGATGTAGCCAACCATTTGTAAAGCGTATGCATGGTTATACTCAGAGTTTCAACAAAAGATAACGTTTCATCACTTTTACTGTACAGATTATTGTTACAACTTTAACAAAATCATTCATGTACAACTATTTTTGAAAATGTACATAATCCTGTTATTTTAATCTGTTAATCTCAATAGACAGCTTTTTACAAACAATACACAATATGCTCTTTACAAAACAATACAATACTCTTTCTCTCTTTTCTCTCTCTCTCACTTTGTTTCTGCCTTTATTTTTACTATGCAAATTCTGGAAAACATTTGTCTCAGTTGACACTATGCTATCTTTTTTTTAATTTGGATGGCAAGTGCTCCTTCGTGATAAAGTGGTTTCGAAGAAACTTAACCAAAGCTACACATGGGGCAAGCAAGCTTGGAACTCCATTCACCCATCCAGGAAATGGCAACTCAGTTAATGTTGGAAAATCCACCTGCATAGGACCAGAATAGCCATTAGCCCAATATATACAGTATATTTGATTGTATAAATGTATACATTCTAAATCATTTAAAGTCATATTTCAGCCATTGGTTTACTTACTGAACTGGGGTCCCAAACAGAATAGGTCAACTCTTGTGTCACTTGAGTGATTAAATAAGCACAAAGAATGACTAATAGTATGAAGGGGCTTGTGAACTTCCATGAGATTTGCCAGAATAGGTTGGGCTTGTGTCCAATCATAAACTCAATGTTTTCATTAAATCTGTAATTATATTGTTAAATATATCCAAGTCATTTTCATGGTAATAGGCAGGTTCCAAGGTTTTCTGATAATGTTACTGTCTGCCTCACATGTGCTTTCGATTAATTGATTTCTACAGGGCTAATATCACTTTGGGATGTTTAGATCAATTGATAAAATCAAACTATACTGCACAATACATTTAATTTATTTTTTTCCCCTAATCACATCTTAAATCTGACATGCCTTATGAGGTATTTCATTGAGTTATGTGATGGAATTAAAGATAGAATTTTATATAAAACCTATCATTATAAGATATATAAAAAAGCCGACCTTCACCGACTTACCTCTCTATTCCATATATGTAAACCACGGTCATTATTTCCACAAACGCCAGGAAGAAAAGAGGAATGGATGCTGCGAAGGAGTCGAAGAGCATCACCCAGTACTGCCCGGACTGCAGTGTAAATATTAACGCAATGACGAAGGAAAATAAGCAGGCCACCCCTGAAACAGAGATTGATATGAAATTTGATATGATTTATGATTTATGATACATTTAGATCAGTCCCCCACCCCAATCCGATACTCCTGCAACTTCTTGCAAACCTTATCTTGCTACGCCCTCTGTGAAGGTACTGCTTCAATCAAAGTGCAATCACCACGCCCACAAACAAATCAGATTGCAGGAAATGGACAGCCAATCCAATTGTAGGTTTCCAACAGCCAGTCAGATTGCAGAATGCCAACAGCTAATCAATATACAGGATTCCATCAGCAAAAGCCAGTTGCGAATTGTTGCACACCATTGTGACCAAACATAGCAAAATGGAGCCAATTTTGCTTTTAAAATAGCCCCAGATTGCAGGGATTCATCAGCTAATCAGAAGACAAGATTTCATCAGCCAATAAGAATACAACACTCCCTTATTCCAACAGCCTTTCAAAAAGCAGAAATCCACAAGCCAGTCAGATTGGTTGATTCTAACAGCCAATCACATTTCAGAAAATTCCAACAGCCTATTAGAGTTGAGGATTCCAACCGTCAATCAGAATGCTGGATGCCCTTAGTCATTCAGATTATTGGAATCCAACAGCCAGTCAGATTGCAGAATTGCAGACAGCAGGAATTTATCATGCCATTGACATTGCAGAATTACATTTGCCAGTCACATTGGAGGATCCTGACAGCCAATCAAAAATGCAGAATTCCATTTGGGTATTTGATATAACTATATTCATGTCTACTTTATTATTATATCTTGATTTTAAAAATGTATGCTACTGTAGTCCACCTGAGATTGCCTCTTTGGGCCATCACTTAGGGAAGATGTGCAGGTCCTGAAGGTCAAGGTCAAGGTCATTTATATATAGTAGCACATTGTAACAGGGGTTGAGCCTATTGATTTGCAATCAAACTAAACATAAAGGCAGATCAAATATGGATGCATAGAAAAAATGCAAATAAATAATTAAATCGAATTTAAAATGGCAGAGCAACACAATGTTAAATGAAATAAAAGGAGAAAAGGTTTGGCTGATTCTAAGTTGCCGAAAGCTTCCCTTCCCCACACTATAAACTTGTGTTTTGAAATTCAAGGACATATGAAGGAAAACACCTTGAAAAAAGATTTCCAACAATGCAATATTTTGAGAAGTGAAACCAAGTGTGTTGTTGAAGTCAGAGGCAGAGCCTGGAGCCAAATATATTTACTTCAGTTTTGTTTAGAATTAACTGGAATAGGAATATTCGAGAGACACCGCTATATTTCTGTACCCATGAATGAAATTGTTTGCCACCATCAATAGTTTACTACCGGAGCATGTGAAGACATGCATACTTCACCTCACTAAGTAGTTTCTGCATGTCACATGTCTGTAGCTCCAGACCCTGAGTGATGCTGGGAAATGTGCTGTTAAGACTCTGAAGAGCTGCCTCGTAGGTATCCTCATTGATGCTCCCCTCAGTTAAATCAAAGGTATTCAGCAAAGTCAAGATATTCCTACAGGCAATTGAACAGTGAACATTTACATCCAAAGTGCTTCACAATCAAAGAAAGACAGAGTTTAATGCCAACAACAACTGATACCTTCAGACAAAAAACAAAAAGTACCTCAGTCCAGACAGAGACAGACATACAGACATAATACAAATGAGATCTCCATCCACAGTTCCCACAGGCTCATTGGCTGTTGAACGCAAGTCGGATGAGTTTTTATCAATGATTTAAAAACAGTCCCAGAAGATGCAGTTTTGAGGAAATAGCTCTCTTACCTACTGGTGCAGGCCTCAAACTTCTCTGTTGCTTGGAAGTCTATGATGCAGTAGACGACTGCAGCAGCGTAGATAGAGGTGACACATGTGACCACCGATAAGATTATTGCATCTTGTTGTTACTAGATAAGTAATAAAACAAACACAAGGATATAAGATAAACAATAAGAAAGACTTCCATCCACAACAATAACAACATAGACATACTTCATTCAACAATTCCTTTGATAAAGTTTGAGTGAACTAAATTAACAGGGTCATTTGATAGGACACTTTTGTTTTTCTGTTTCATTTGAGCTTTTCACTTCCTTATCCAGTCTACTCACTGGACAGGGTTGTAGCTGGAGAAAGAGACGAGGCCGCCCCAAGCAGTTCCAAAGGCGAAGAAGACCTGCGCCCCTGCGTCTAACCACGTCTTCAATAGCTCACTTACCTAGACAGGTATGTAAATGAAGAGTTCAGATTCAAAACCCTCTAAATCCGTCTGACCACTTTTCTTTTAAATGAGCATTTAAATTCAGGCTCCTATAGGTTTTTGCCTATAAATCTATATTTCAGACCAGGAAGAGAGTGGTATTTAGTGGGTTTAGAAGTTAAATTATTTGATTAGTGTATACTATGTGTGGAGAGCATCCCCTCACCATCTTTATCTCATTTTTGACATAGGCGGCATTTAGAGGCTTTTGCATCTGAACCCTTCAAATGTACTTGTATTATTATCTGTTCAGCTTACACTTAATTCATTAAATCTTCGAGTTGTTGTTTGTATATTTATGGTATTTATTTATTGTCATTATTGATAATTGATATTGTACTGACATTATTGTTATCATTACTATTGCTTAATCATGGTGCACCTGCACCATCTTTTAAAAACTGTTTCTGTTCATTTTAAGTATTGTAAGGCTCTTATTCTGTAAGTCACTGTGGACAAAAGTGTCTGCCAAATTCTATCACCATAACCATTAACAACAGCAGACACCTAGGATAGAGTTTGAAGTCAACTTTCATGCCATGTTATACTCGGGGTTCACATCATGTCTACACATCACTTCCATATCAATACACATCACTCTACACATAATGCATGTCCCAAACATACTGTATGTATGTTCACTGTGTGCTCTGTGTGTTCACTAATTCACGGATGGGATAAATGCAGAGACCAAATTCCTTGTGTACCCAAGTATACTTGGCCTAGAAACCTGATTTTTACATTAAGATTTACAGCACAACACTTTAAGGTAGAGTTTATGCCCCTAGATTGCATTGAAGGAGAATTCCGGCGATTTTTCACATAGATCTCTCGAGTGAGGGGATGAGCCTCCATGTTCATGCCCCCAGAGTGTAGCACTGTAGTTGTTGGCTGCAGCAACTTGAGCTAGGTAGAACCGATTGTTTTCAGGGTTTTTTTCCCGTACCAACAGTACTCTGTGACCTTGAGAAACAGAGATCTATGTGAAAAATCGCCGGAATTGTCCTTTAAGATTTGAGTAAGTGGGTGAATTGCGAAACTCACATCAGGAGTAAAAAGGTCCAATTAAAGAACCTTTAAGGGTTAAGCCTCGGATCAGGAAGACAAACAGAACCACGTAGGGTAGAGTGGATGTCACATACACAGCCTAGGGAGAAAAAAAAAGGAGAACAAGTGATTAAACTATATCAACATAGCTGAAAAGAATACAACAGTAAAAAATTAGCAGATACAGTGATACCAAACAAAAAAGAAAAATTGGTGAAAGGAGTTTATTAATGAGTTTAAATTCCCAAAGCATTATATACTACTGGTCATAATGTATGAACGACTAACTATAATCAAATTTAATGTATATAACCTATTCAGTGCTATCACCATGATGCGCATAGATGATTTTAAGGCTGCTCCAAGAATTTGCAAAGACATACTGTACCTTGCCAGAAGCTTCAATGCCCCTGACACAGATTGTATAGAGAAGAAGCCATGCACATGCTAGACTCAAGACCAGCCACCACTGTAGACCACCATGGTCATTGATGCTGGCTGAGGAGTTGAGGGTCACTCTGTACCAGAAGTAGTCTATGGGGGAGCTCAGAGCACACTCAGGAACCAGACCTATGGGGATGGGAAAAGAGCAGAGGTATAGTATGTGTAACCCAACATAGCAGAGGTTTGTAACCCAACCAAACAGAGGTATGTGTAACCCAACATAGCAGAGGTTTGTAACCCAACCAAACAGAGGTATGTGTAACCCAACATAGCAGAGGTTTGTAACCCAACCAAACAGAGGTATGTGTAACCCAACATAGCAGAGGTTTGTAACCCAACCAAACAGAGGTATGTGTAACCCAACATAGCAGAGGTTTGTAACCCAACCAAACAGAGGTATGTGTAACCCAACATAGCAGAGGTTTGTAACCCAACCAAACAGAGGTATGTGTAACCCAACATAGCAGAGGTTTGTAACCCAACCAAACAGAGTATGTGTAACCCAACATAGCAGAGGTGTGTAACCCAATCTAACAGAGCTGTGTAACCCAACGTAGCAGAGGTGTGTAACCCAACCTAACAGAGGTGTGTAATCTAACCGAGCAGAGGTGCGTAACCCAACATACTGTAGCAGAGGTGTGTAACCCAACCTAATAACCCAACCTTAGGAAAATACCTGTCAGACAGGTCTATCAGCTCATTAGTGGAATCACCTATTGCTAAGTGCACGCAGGTATATCAGCTCGTTAGTGGAATCACCTATGCTAAGTGTATATCAGCTCATTAGTGGAATCACCTATGCACGCAGGTAGAACCAAACCGTGAGAGGACTTTTACTTAATTAAATCAGGGTTACCCACCTCTGCATTCTAGGATAATAACAGCCCTAAAATGACTCCAGTTTAGTTAAGTAGTAGAATTAGTGCGGTCATTCATTTTTAAGTACAGCACCAATAATACAGTGATGACTGTAAAGCATGTTCTTATTTCCTCAGTATAAAGAGATGAGCAGGCAGAGGAAATGATAAGCCAGGTTGATAGTGAAGTATAAAGAACCTGTTCTGTTGTCGTTGGCAGGGCAATGGCTCCATGGTAGTGGGTCATGAAAAGAGTTAAAAAGATACCACAGCACCCACGTCATAATGGTGTTGTAATACAGGGCAACCAGGAAACACACCATCATTGAGGCAATACCTATTGGGTACAGATTAGGCAAACAACTAATGAAACCACTCAATTACTGATAAAAGCTTTTTTTTATTGCATGCATATTAAAGGCAGAAAGATGTGCACAGTGACGTGCACTATATAAAAAGCAGACTAAAGTGTGGTTTGTCTTGAGTATTCCCTCATATGATGTCTGAAAAACTGAAAGGTGTGGCACTTTTATCAAAAGCTTATGGCATAGAGATATCAGTCCCCTAACCATATAAGTCTCCTTTTGCTCTATAGTCTTCCCTAGTGGGCAAGATATCCATTGTGCTTTCAGAAGGGTATCTGTGAACAATAACTGTGTTTCCACCAACAGGCTAGTGTACGCTAGGGCTACCTTAGGGCCAGCCAGGGGTTTGCTTATTTGGCTGAAAGCGACTTATTACATTACATTTGGCTGACGCATTTTTAGCCAAAGCGACTTACATATGTCAACTATATTACAAGGGATTACATTGTCCCCGGAGCAACTTGGGGTTAAGTGCCTTGCTCAAGGGCACAATGGTGAAGCCGGGAATTTAACCGACATCTTTCAAGCTACTGCACGCTAGCCCATTTCCTTAACCGCTACACTACCACCGCCCCGACTTATGTCAACTATGACAAGGGCCTATCTTAAGTGCTTTGCTTAACCCTTAAAGGAGTACCGTCACACCGGTGTGACGGGAATGTTGAGAAATGAACATTCTAAAGAATATCTGGGTTCATTGAATTCAACATAGAATTTTAGAACCTTCAATTGTTGCGGAACTTAGAATGTTCAAAAACCTACACCTTTAAGGGTTAAGGGCTCAACAGTGGCAGCCGTACCACCACCTCCCACTACGCTGCCCTCAGGGCTGAGTGTTACTAGAGAGGGTTCAAGCAGAGCGAGAGGCGCAAACGTTCGACAATTTCCACGTTCGATTATTGCAAGGGGGGGGGGGGGGATCCCCCTTTATGCAGACCAGAGTAAGCCCTTGCTGCACTAATGTCAATGGAGACTTGTGGAATTTTACCAATAAATTGGTCATTGTGTCTTTCTGGATTTGTTGAGGGTTTTTTGGAAAATTGTGTCATAATCTGTAAGTGCTTGGGATCATTTCAAGCCTAATAGTGTAATTTGTTCGGATTTGTAATAAAATAACTTAATATTAGACCATGCTGCTGCCAGTTACTGCGAATTTGCAACAGTATATTAAGTTTAAGTGAAGTCCTTTCAATTACTAGTCACTTGTTAGCGCATAGCTGTATTGCCATAGCTACTACCATCCACTTGTATGGCGTTTTAAGCTAGCATTAGCTAACCAGCTAGCTCGGTTCACATGACTAATTAAATTATTTATATCATGTCCTAAAGAATGATTCATTGATATTATACATGATTATAGACAATAATACTCTGAACACATTTATGTTTATCTGTTCTTATTGCTTATTACCATGACTAGCATTCTAATTGTTTCTTGAAATAAACTGCTTCAGACCAGGTTGAAATCACAAAAATGTGCCTAAATAAAAATCCTCAGGCATTTTTGAGTAAAAGTTGGCAAATAAACTATTCTAGGGGTATTTTTAATGCTGAATCCATTTTTGCTGTTTGCCAAGCTGTATTTCTTACATGAAACTCAGTAGAGTGTAAAATCCAAGATGACGCCTTATATGGCAAAATGAGCAAATTTCTCAGCACTGGTTTAACGATAAACTTTTTATTGTGATATAGCATTTATTGAGGAAAGGTCATCTCTAAGCTGGACTATTGTAATTCACTATTAGCTGGCTTACCCGCTTGTGTAACAAGATCATTACAGCTGATTCAAAATGCTGGAGCACGCCTGGTCTTCAATCAGCCAAAGAGGACACAATTAACTCCTCTCCTAGTTACTCTCCATTGGCTCCCTATAGTAGCCAGAATTAAATTTAAATCTCTCACTTTGGCCTATAGGACACTAACTAGATCTGCTCCTAGTTATTTTAATTCAATAATCAAGCCTTACATCCCCAACCGCCCACTGCGGTCTTCTGGTGAGCGTATGTTGTGTCGACCAGTCATGAAAACTGGGTCTAATTCCAGACTCTTTTCTTCAGTGGTTCCATGTTGGTGGAATGAACTGCCCAGTGCTCTCCGTTCCTGTGTTAGTTTTGGGTCGTTTAAGAGGGGTCTAAAGACATTCCTATTCAACATATACTTAGTTGTTTAAGCGCTTATGTTTTATGGTTTATATAATGTTGTTTTATTTTAATTGGGCTGTTAATTAATTTGACATTGTTGTTTATTGTTGATATTCTCCTTAATATAGTCTTAGCATGTCATTGTTTTTATATTATTGATTGAATTGACATTATTGTTTTATTATTGCCTTTCCCCTTTTTTACATTGCTTTTTATTAGGCTATTGCTTGAATTGATATTATTGTGTACTACAACTATTCTCCTTGCTATATTTGACCTACATTTTAATCTGTTCCCTGTTCAATTTTAAATATTATTATGTTGTTTTGTATTTATGTGTCGCTTTGGACAAAGGCGTCTGCTAAATCCATAACCATAACCATAACCATTATTAAGAGAGAAAGTTTATTTAGTGACGTAAGGTGACACTCCCACTTATGCAGACCGGAACTGTCCCGTTTTGCTCCCATAGTAACGAATTACGTTGCTCTATCTTGCTAGTAATCAAGGATCTTTGGTGTTACTGCAGTCTGCTATAGTGCACGACTCACCGACCCCTCCGAGGTATGGATGGATGGCTCGCCACACCCCTAGATTGCCCTTTCTCAGCCTCTGGCCGATGGCAAACTCCATGAGGAGAAGAGGGGTCCCCTCCAGGACCACCAGGACCAGGAAGAGGATGATGAACGCACCTGGGCATTAGAGTGGCCAAAATCAGGAAGTAGATTTTAGTAGAATCAGGACTAGAAGCAACTCTGTGAGAGGATGTGCCTGGACTTTACAATAGCAGTCAAATTATTTGTTACTATTATATTATAATCAGGAGAATTATATTTTAATAGTACAAAAGTATAGAGTTTGGTTCCAAAACGCTATATCCTTAATTTAATTTTTTATTTTTTATTTAATTCAATTTGAATTTTGAATTTCAGTGGAACTATAATTGGGTTATTGTTATTTGATTTATCTTTACTCAATCAAAACAGCACAACTGCAATTTTATTAATATGACCTGAAATACACAATTAACATGACTTAACATGACATGGAGATACAACATGTTGGAACCAAACCCTTAATGTGTTATTATTATTATTATTATTATTATTATTATTATTATTATTATTATTATTATTCCTCTGAATTAGTATTAGTATTTAGTAGATGTTAGCCTGACATCCTAATCAAGTCTTCTAGCATTATGTAATAATGATTATATAATCTTTTTCTCAACCTTACAGTACCTCCTCCATGGCTCTGGCACAGGTAAGGAAAGCGCCAAACATTTCCCAGTCCAATGCAAAATCCGATACAGGTCAGCATGTACTGAGCCTTATTGTCCCATTTGGGCCTCCGTCCAGCCTCCTCTTCCAACCTCTCCAGGTCTGCCAGAGTCTGTACACGGTCATCCAGACCAACGTTAGATAGCCTCCACTTCATGTCTGGACTGGTCTTCCTCTGTTGTTTTCTGTCAGTCTGAATTTAGAGGCAGTGTCCCCCACGCCCGGTCACCCTGGTGGACAGGGGTGGATCTTTTATTCCATCGACTGAAATGAGGTCAACCTTTTTTTTAAATTCGATTGTTTATTAACCGTAATATAACACACACTCACCTTAGCCTTCCACTCTTCCATGCAAGAGTGGATGACATAATGCGCTGGTTGTATTATTTATGTTATGATGAGCAAGGTATCAGTAGTTTCTACATATGTTTTGCCTCAGTAATCAGAGCTTGAGTACTCCAGTCTGGTCTTGATCTCAAGACCATTTTTTGCTTACTTGGTCTCGTCTCGGAATTGAAAGCAAAAATACTCGGTCTTGACTCGGTCTCGACCTACACTGGAAGGGGGTGGACTCCTTTTCCCCCCATTTTTTTGGTGTAATTGTGTATATTTCATAGTATATTCTAAAATATCCACCATTACAGACATTCTTATTTTAATGAAAATTATAATATTGACTGGTGTTAAATTATATTCCATGGTGCTATGCTGCGCAGTGCAAAAGTGCGGGGTTATTCTGGAAAGGGTTGAAGTAGCCTGACCTATGGTTTTGGCATAATCTGTCATTCTAATGCGTGCCTCTGTTTGTAATAATTGACAAGATGAGTGAGCAATCTGCAATTATTAAATTTGGTTACTTGAACCACAATTCAACACATTTAACTTGAATGAAATGTCGACATCATGCCATACATAATTTTGACTCCAGATGAGTTCCTAGTCAAGTATTGTTCAGAAAAGAAGTTTGGTAAACAAATGTGTGCTAGACTTCACTTATAGCCAACAATTCCCACTCTACCCTTTGGGAATTTAACTGTTGAATATGATACTTGGGTGATGTTAAATGTAAGTAATGCAGTCTTGATGCAGTCTCGACTCGGTTTTGCTTCCGCAAAGACACGGTCTTGACTCGGCCTCAGCTGCATTTAAAAACCAACGGACTCGGTTTCGACTCGGTCTTGACCCTTTAAAGACTCGGTCTCAACTCGGTCTCGTCCCCATCAATACTAGTGTGTCCCTGTTCGTAATGTCAAAAGTGTCACAAGTTCTCTTTGCATTCTCTGGTTCACAACTTGTTTGCATCACTAGATTAGCACTGATTAATGTAACGGCAGCCTATTCATTTAGCTTATTCATTCCACATAAACTGCATCATCATCAGTTGATCAGTGATGACATTGTAATGAAATCCTGTTCCTGATTTTTCTATCATTGCTTGACATGATCTCTATTTGTCGGTTGTAGACTATCAAAATTACTGTTAAAGTTATTGCTGGAGTTTTACTGAGCTGATGAAATAGTCTTCTTAGACCCAACACTCCATTGGTCATTCAGTGGGCAAACATACAGTAGTCCCCATCTACAACAATGTCATAGATAAATGGATATTTTGTATGTATGAATATAAGGAATATAATTTGACCAAATTAATTTAACAGCCGTACAGTAAACCATGTAGCATTGCAAGGCCAGCCCATACTAGAGTTTAACAGGCCTCAGAATAAGAGGGATGGTCATTTGTGATTCATCACTTTCACTGTTATTTGTCCGTAATTATGTTTTACATGTTTGTTTAAAATGTGATGAACTAATAAGATGTAAAATGTTTGCACACTGCCATGCATTTATTTGAATATGGTCATTGGTATGGTATTTGACGCTTTCATCCAAAACAACTTCCACCCCCACTGAAGAAACCCACTGGCGCCCATATCTGAACTTGCCATTTCACTACATCCACAGCCGTAAGCAGAAGTGAAATTAAACTTAAATGTGTGCATTAAAGTGTTACCAAATTGTTTCAGAATTGCAACAAAGATATCTTTCTTGTAAACGAAGGTGCAGTCTGCAGTAGTTTACTCAATTCCAAAGAAAATACACGTTCATGGGTTTTTAGTGTTTTGGAAACAGACGTCAATGGGCGTATTTTCAGACCAATAAAAATTTCCTAACAGGTTCATCTGGGTTCAACCAGGCTAGAACGACAATGATAAATAACAGCAAATGTTAGAATAACATGAATAAAATCACTTTATAGGAAAGCAACCAAATATGGTCAGAAGATTTTGATTATGTGTGTTATAGTCAGGTCAGTAATACATCACCCCATGGTGGTTCTCCACTGACCACAAACACACTGGTCATTACACAAATGGTGATGATATGGGAGTTACTTATTTATTTTTAACATGATTTGTATTCAAATAGGCTATAGAAAAACAATATTTTCAAACATTGAAATTGTATCAGCAAACAAACTACTATTGTAGTCATTTTCAAACGCAAGTGAGTTAATACTGCATATATTTAGTGTTAAGCATGGATATATTCTTCATGTTCAGAACTACAGTATGATCCTGTGTGTACAAATATTAGCTTATCATATAGCAAATAATACAGTCCTCTTATGTAGGTAAATATATACCGTAAATTGAATTTATATTATATTTTATGTCAAGACTGTATTTTTACATATAATGTTTAGCAGAAACAACATCATCAAAGTGCATTCTGACATCATATTTACATGACAGCATAAATATAAAGCACCAATGGAAAATTCACCTGTTTTATATGCATTGGAATTAATCTACAATTTTAATCTGTAATCTCCTCCTAATTTAGGAAAGTAACATCAGTGGTCTCTACAACAGCGATTCTGAATATATTTATAAAGCGCCACAAATGGGACAGCCAAGCTCGGCACACCAGCCAGGATAAAGATGATGACGTAGATCCACCCTGGATATGTGCGTGCCAACAACTTCGGAAAGCTTTCCTGCAAGAGTAGGGAACAACACCATCAGTGCCATGTCTATTGGGAACAACACCATCAGTGCCATGTCTATTGGGAACAACACCATCAGTGCCATGTCTATTGGCAGCATGCAACACAAAACACAATACTATTTCCTTAAAAAATCTTCTGAAAAATATATGGAATGTTCAAAGTTCAAAATATATTGCAATGCAGGACTTTCTGATAATAACCTTCCTGGAAACTAATGTTACATTTCAATGGTCTTCCCTCTCCAACAGAGCAAGATGTAGTCATTACATTTTTCAAATTTTTTTGCAGTTTAATTTCAATTTCAATTCAATTTCATTCGAAGGGTATACTTACCGAGTCTGGGTCCCATGTTGTGTAGGTAAGCTCCTCTGTGACTTTGGAGACAAAGTAAGCAACAAATATGGCAAACACTATCAAAGGACTTATGACCATCCACGATGCCCTCCAGAAGATGTTGGGCCTATGACCAATCATGAACTCAATGTCATCATTAAACCTGTTGAAAGACAGTGAAAGAGTGAGAGTATATTTTAATTCACTATATACTGGAGTGCAGCAATAGATATGATGATAGCAAGACGACATGTCACATACAAGAGCCAAACTTATGATAACAGCAATACTTTACTTTAGCCTCATTAGGTGAAACATCATCCAAATACGTAAAAAAAAACACAAAACGAATGCACTTGATTATCGTAACTTTATCTCACCTATCTATTCCATAAATGTATGCCACGGCAATCATTTCAAAGAAGGCTATGGTGAGCAGAGGGATTGAGCCAGCGAAGGTATCAAACAGTGAGACCCAGTAGTTACCCGAACGTTGAGAAAAGAGCAAAGCAATGATGAAGGAAACAAGGCATGTTAGACCTGGAACAAATAGAATCAAAAAATGTTTATTCACAGGAAGTCCATTATTCAGTAGTACATGACAGAAAATCATTGAGCTGAATCTACAACATATGCAGTAGGAAATTCAGATTAAGCAGAGTCAACAATATAATATAGGTTATTTGAAAGAATTCAACTGTACAAGTCTACTGACTGGCTGTGGCAGGAGGAAGGACCTAGGGATCGACCAATTATCGGCCTGGCCGATTATTAGGGCCGATATTTAGCATTTTTATAATAATTGGTATCGGTCATTTTTTCCACCGATAAGCCGATATTGAAATGGATAAAGAATGAAACGAGCTACTTTGTCTGTAAAGTGTCTCTCACTCCCTGCATTTGCTACTCTGTGGTCAAGAGCATTGTCCCGCCCACTACACCGTCTGATTTGTTAGTTAGCACGAATACAGCCAATTTAGGCCTACTAGTTAGCCTACAAACTCGGGTGCTGCGTGCCTCGTTCGTTAATTGTGAATAACGGGACACCACGGCGGACATAGTACAGACAAGTCCTAAATTATGCGATAGCGAACGTCAAAAAGTCGAATTGCTCCTTTTTGAAACGGACTGTCAGAAAAGACAACATGCACCCAGGGCCAGCCGTAATTTAATCCGACCTGAACTAAATCGCGTCCTGAGCTATAGGCTCTCAAAAGTGTAGCTTGTAGCCTACACATGGACACAAATTGCATACTTAAATAGCCTAAGAACTATTTTAAAACTGTTTTGTTAAACTATTCAACCGTAACACTTGCCATCACGCATGCACCTCTCCCTCTCTCGTGCATTCACACACACGATGGCAAAGCATCCTCTTTGTGACAGGTCCCTTAACAAGCACATAGCCCATTGTGTAGGCCTAGTCTATGAAAATAATTGCTATCACTTAGCTCTTGGATTAATATGATACACAGGATTTACACTTGCAAGTGATGCAAGTTGATAGACAATTGTGTATCAAAAGAAGAAAGAAAAGTTTGCATAATGAAATGCTTTTGAATTAATTTTTTGCAGCATATCGCCTTTACTACCTACCCCCCTTTTTGACAACTGACATATCGGTTTTACATATCGGTTATCGGCCTCTTGTTTTGGTAATAATTGATATCGGTATCGGCCCTGAAAAAACCATATCGGTCGATCCCTAGAAGGACCTGAGCAAAAGTTTAGCTGCACAATATGTATGTTAAGTAAACCTCCATCCCAACACCTCAAGAAACATGCTATAGTGAGAGATACTAGCACCCATGGCTTTTAGCTCCCAATCCAAGTTTCAAATTCGAGTCAGGGCAGGTTCAGGGCTGAATGTAAAAGTCAAAAGAAGGATTGATGCAGGTATTGACGAAGATCTGTGAGATTGAAACGTATGAATTAAAATTTATGGGAGCTTCTAATATAGGGTGCAGATCCTTCTTTTGATTTTTACCTTCAGTTTGAGTTTTGATCTAGCACTCATAAAACGTTTTTGGATGTGCATACCCTGCACTCTACATTGTTTCAGGTGCAGGGCTGAGCCGCGAGGTTGGTCAAACACAACACAGTTACACAAGGCGGTTGGTTACCTGTGTAAACCTCTTTGGGCCATTTCTTGGGCAGGACGTTGAGGTCCTGTAGTGGAACGACGACCCCCTCGATGTTGCCAAATAAGCTGGACAGCCCCAGACAGAAGAGCATGATGAAGAAGAGCACAGCCCACAGTGGAGAGACGGGCATCTTGGTGATGGCCTCTGTGAACACTATGAAGGCAAGGCCCGTGCCCTCCACACCCTATAGGATCACACATGGTATGATGTCATGTGGTGCAATTTCATACTGTGCTCCACATGACAGATGGTAACCTACACAAGTTTTCAAGGTCTTGAAGCCAGAGTGTCAAGACATTTGACATTAGGCCTACTGGAGAGCGAAACCAGACAGGATACACGCTTAAAGCTGCAGTTTGCAAGTCTGACAGATTGAGGGGACTTAGGCAAAATAACTCTCATGCCCCTCTCCCACTACCACAGAGCACCCTCTCATCGAGTTTGTGCTCGTCAGTGCTCACCAGACTGCACCAGACTGTGATTGACAGTCAGATCTCACACAGCCCTGCTCTGATTGGACCAGAAGAACCGGGAGCTGTGGATTTTTGCAAAACAAATAACAGGCTCTAGGTGGAGGTAGAAGTGTTTTTTTCTAAAACCGGCTGATTTACGTTGTTCTGTTGGAGCATAGTGTCGGTTTCAGTGAATATGATAAAAAAAATCTTGCCAACTGCAACTTTAAGAGTCATTGCATGAGAAAACCAGGCAGAGGTCGGAACATGGGTGTCGGCCAAATCGGCTCATACGTTGTATGTGTGATAGGTATGTGGAACTATGAACAGCCGTATGATTAAAACCCTCCAGCTATTTTTCGTTACTGAGTTCTGGGGCCCCCCTTGGAGACTCTCGAAAATCAGCCAATTTATGATGATTAGTTTCATAGATATTAAGGCTCAAAAATGAAGAAAAAAAACCCACATCTTTGGCCAACTTCAGAGCCATATTCCAAAAAAATGACAACAGGTATCAGGTCCAAGCTGACTTTTTTTGAATGATCAAAGTCTTGTTAAAATCATATAAAAACTGGGAGGGTGTTCAGCCTCATTTTGTCACAGTACATTTTTAAAATCTTAGATTTGAGGGCGTTTTGACAGCAGGACACAGCAGCCATGTGCCAATCCCAATGTCCGGACTCACAGACTCACAGACTTTGATGTGTTTCTGATAAATTGTGCGAGATCTCATGTTGGCATCTAAAGAACAATGCAATTGTATTCCAGTGGCTTGCCCTTTAGCACTATAGTATATATGGGGATATACAAGGCCACTAAGTAAATCATTAGTAGGCTACAAGTAGAAACATGGACTTTGACTCCAGCTCAAGAAGACCTGGTAATGTAGAGGTTATGAAGGTGAATGAAAAGGGAATGGTTATAGAATGTGTTTGGGTGTGTATTGGAAAGCCATTGGTACATGCATTGGTATTAGTTTTAAAAAGTGCCATTGACCTCACTGTTGCAGCCTCTATTATGAATGTTGGACAGTGTAAGAACACTTACACATTCAGTCTCCAGAGCATTGATATGGAACTGTGATAAAAAAATGAAAAAACTTTTTCATCGGACCTACTTCATGTGTGTCTCATTAAACAGAATTAGTAGCTTCCTGCCAGCCAATCAGAAAATAGTATTTTGTGTCTCTGGGTTACAATGGATAGACCTGATTGGACACATACATGTAAGCCTAGCCTAGACGTTTCCATTCCATACCTCACTGAGGAATGTCTGTAGGTCACAGGCGTTCAGCTGTAAGCCCTGAATGGTATCCGGTGAAGTCCCGTTAAGCCTTTGGAGCTCCGCGTCATAGTTGGTCTCGTTGATGCTTCCCTCAGCAAGGTCAAAAGTGTTCAGCAGTGCCAAGATATTCCTTTAAAATGAAATAATAAAGTAAACAGTGGTGGTACCAGTATGCTACCCTAAAATGAACAATCTGAATCTAGGCACTCTCTTCCATTATAACATACCCGCTGAGGCAGTCGTCAAACTTCTCAGTGGCTCTGAACCCGATTATGGAATAGATGACTATAGCGGCATACAGGGAGGTGCAACACGTTATTATGGAGATGATGATGGCATCTAACTCACAGTTGTTGCTGAAAAGGAGCAGAGAAGCACAATTTTTTGTCAACTTTCCTTTTTTTTCGTAAATTTAGATATGATACTATGATAATAAGTTTTAAAATGAAAGTAGAAGCTAAGCAACCTACTGCACAGAGTTGTAGCTGGAGAAAGAGATTAGCCCGCCCCAGGCAAGGCCGAAGGAATAGAAAACTTGTGCCCCAGCATCCAGCCATGTTTGTGGATTAATCAATTCATTAACCTGAATTGAAAACAAATAAACACAGATTGAAGCATGTTGCCTTGTGGCAATTTTTGCATTATTAATGAGAGAGTTGTGGCTAATAGGAGAAGAGTCTTACATCTGGGGTGAAGAGGAATTTTATGCCACTCGTAGATCCTTTTAGGGTCAACCCACGGATCAGGAAGATGGCAAGAACCACATATGGCAGAGTCGAAGTCACATAGACAGCCTAAACCGTTAAAAAGAGTCATTAGCTTCACGCTAACTTCCCATTGTCTCTCAGTGCAGTGTTTCCAATATTATTTTTTAGTTGTGACAACATGGACTTACCTTGCCAGTAGACTCAATCCCTCTGATACAGCAGACATAAAGCACTGTCCACGCACAAAGAGAGACCAGGACCAGCCACCACTGCAGTCCACCAGACTCATCAATAGCAGTGGTGGTGTTGAGGGTCTCCCGGTACCAGAAGTAGTCCACTGAGGAGCTTCGAGCACACTCTGACACCAGACCTGTAGAGAGGGACATATACTACTGCTTTGGTGGTGTCACTGGTGTGTGAGTGTTTTTTTTGTGGGGCTGACTAAATTGACCCCGCCACCCTCTTGTCTCAACTCTTGTTAGCAGGACTTCATTGTGGACATGCATTTGCTGGGGTCATCCTTATGTTCTCAGGGCCCTAGCAATGGGCTATCAGTGTAGGTCAGGGGTGGGCAAACTTTTTGGCTCAAGGGCCACATTGGGTTTTGAAAATTGGCTGGCAGGCCGCACAACCCAACCCATTAACACATGTATAAATTGTGCACTGTCGCTTTAAGAATATTTCACGTTTATGTCTCAATGATCTTCTGCCTGCTCCGCTATAGCTAGTGCTGTACAGGTATGGCTGTGCCCTCTTACAGTTTATAAATGGTCAGTAGTGGGAACTACTGTTGCCTTCATGATTTCCTTTTAAAAGTTTCTTATAAGAAGGAGATAGTCCGGCAGCCAAATGCCATAATTTAGATGAACCTGGTTTTGTCGGTTAAAGTTTTTTTTTTTTTTGTTGCTGTTTCTTGCTGACAAGGGGTAACTCAATAGGATTAGAGAGGGTGCCCGATGATATTCCTTGGGCAATTCTTGATATTAAGCCTTTCTTGTCCAATGTGTTGAATATAAAGCGAGGCACCACAGGTGAATAGGGTAAAAAAAATAACTAGCAGATATCACTATGAAACTTCCCCAGTTGATTACTTACATTAATATGGAAAATATTATACTTTATATTATCTGTAATATAAAGTTTAAATATGCAAATTAAGCATAATCTAATGTGCTGATTTGCATAAACTAAAAAAAACTAAATCGGAACATTGGATGAAGCCAGGTTCACAATTACTTTTTCATTGTGTTGACATATTAGATAAAAAGTCTTTTACACAGGGAATTTTAGATATCTCTTATTTATTCCGTAAATCAGAAAATACTGGCAATAGCCTTAAAAAATACATTTTCGCCATGTTTTTAGGAATAAAATGTCATATAAAAAGGCTAGGAATAACATATCAACAAACCCCTCTGTAGAAGCCTTCTAAATATAGTTAGGTATAAGACTGGACATTTTGGTGTATGTAGGTGCTTCTGAAGTGCAGATTTCATTCTCAGAGTTGGAGAGGAAACTAATCCATGGGTGCTACGTGCTAGCATCTCTCACTAGCACGTCTCTTAGGTGTGGATGGAGGTTTACCAGAGACTTTCTAATGAGTCACAACACTCAAAAAATCCTCCATAGTATGGCAGTTGTCTACACATACCCCTTTCATGTGTTGTGATCTCACTGCTGGAGCAAGGTTGGTGTTGTGAAGTCTTGCGCACGCCGAAATAGATGCCCGATAAGTGCCCAAAAAGTGCTACAATATGGCTGCTGAGTGGAAGGACTTGCCTAAAAGGACTTTGGGTTTACTTACTGCAAAGCTATGTAAATGACTACTGTTAGCCTAAACTGCCCTCTTTTAGCTGATTTCTACAGGGTGTCTGTTCTACTGTTCTATTTATTTTTATTCTTTATTGCAGTAGTAGTCTATGCTCAGAGCCTAAACTTGTCATTCAAAAAGAGAATATTAATTTGTAAGTATTGAAGTATTTGGAGCCTGAAACAAAGGAATACTTCAGTTGGAAATTCAACTGCCATTTGAAGAAAGATTCATTGATTTGTTACTAAGCCCAACCAGTCTACCAGAAAATGTCAAACTTGCACCAAACTACATTTTGGAGATGATCAGATGTGGCTAAGATGTGTCAAGAGTGAAAATCCTTGTAGCTCTAACAGATGCAGTTGCCAGGTTAATGGTGCGTTGCACAATATTCTCTGCATGTTTTAGGGTAGGATGAGCCAGAACTGGACAATTATCAGAACTAATACTAGGAAAAGTGTACATATTCAGAATTATTACAGGCAATATCTGAAATTATAAATGTATTACAGTACTTGACATAGAAAAGGGTTACATTTTCCCAATTTGAATGCATGAAGTATTGTCTGAATAACTATCACACTGCAAACTGTATTTTAGTACATTCTATTTGAGTTGATTATTTGCTTTTCCTATTTTTTCCTTCATGATTTCGGCACATAGGGTTTTAATGGTTAATGTAGGACATTGCCCAAGGGATATCACTGGGCACCCTCCTAAATATTAAGGAGCCACCCCAAGTCAACAAGTCTAAGCAAAAATTAATAAATAAATAACCCACAAAACCAGGTCTGACCCCATGGGTCCCGGACTGGCATTATCTGAAATATAGAAATTCATTAATTCACTTAGTGAAGGGTTAAATTGTCCAAATTTGAATGTACTGTCTGAAAAACTCACACAGAACACTGTATTTTAGTACATTTTAATTGAGTTGATTTGCATTTAATATGAGTATGCCTACTCATCTTGAAATTAGAGGTATATCCATTTCATGATTTTGGCACATTGGGCTTTTTCATATTTAAACATTAAATTACAGAAAACTTGTAATACAAATTTCGTGTGTAAAAGACTTTTCATCTAATATGTAAACACAATGAAAAAGTAATTTTGAACCCGGCTTCATCTAATGTTCCGATTTAGTTTTTTTTTTAGTTTATGCAAATCAGCACATATTTAATTATATTATGCTTAATTTGCATATTTAAACGTTATATTACAGATAACTTGTAATACATTTTTTTTCCATATTAATGTAAGTAATCAACTGGGGAAGTTTTAGTTTTAGTGATATCTGCTAGTTCATTTTTTTACCCTATTCACCTGTAGTGTCTCACCTTGTATTCAATACATTGAACAAGAAAGGGTTAATATACAAAATTGCCCAAGGGATATCACTGGGCACCCTTCTAAATCTTAAAGAGATACCCCTGGTCTACAAGATTCTGCAAAAAAAAAAACTTTAACTGACAAAACCAGGTCTGACCCCATGGCTGCCGGACTAAGATGTCAGTTATCAACAATGACAAGCCAGCTGGAACCTGCCACTCTCTCTCTCTCTCGTTGGTTAAAGCTGACCAACGTTGTCTCTATCGCAGGAAAAAAATAGCGAGCAACCTGCCGGATGAGCCGGATGAAAGTGCTTGGCGGGCCGCACTTTGCCCACCCCTGGTGTAGGTAGATTGATAGATGGCTATCTTGTCTGAAATTGGCACAATTGAAATGTTCTCTGGTATTTTCAGGGATTAGCATGATGCTAACAGCTAATTGCAGTTGACTAACCACTAAAAAGGACAATTTCAAAAGTAATACAGAGTATATAGTATGGAACACATAGATATTTGTATATATATTATTCTATGTATAGGGTATATCCTCACAGTCATACCGGTTCTATTGTCATTTAAAGGGCATTGGCTCCAAGGAAGAGGGTCTTGGAAGGAGTTGAAGAAGTACCATATCACCCAGGACAGAATGGTGTTGTAGTAGAGGGACACCAGGAAGGACACCATCATAGATGCGATGCCTGTTGGGCACAAATCAAATACCATTGAAACACACACACACACACACACACACACACACACACACACACCTGCCTATGTTGTTTTTAACAACATGATATACACACCTCATAGCTGCCAACTCTCACGCATTGGCCGTGAGACACACGCATTTGATTAGTTTCACACACTCACACGCCACACCCACGATTTCTCACGCTGAAGTGTCAACCCGGTCGGTCAGATGCCTGAAATATGAGTTTAGTCTATAGATCTACCTGTTGAGCCACGGTTATGCTTTCAGAGACGGTGAGAGGGTTCAAGAGCACCCCCTGTCTGTGGAATTTTCTAAATTTTCTCTCATTTGCGATGCTACTTCAAAAGCCATCCCAGGCGCATTCCCCCGGCTTCAGGTAGGCCTATGCTTTGAGTATTTTTCACGCTGAAGTGTCAACGTGGTAGGTCAAATACCTGGCAGATGAGGTTCAACTAAACTAAACCTATACATGATATCACACATCATGTGAACGAGCGGAATCTAAGCTTTCCAATGATATTAGCGCCAAGTTGCTGTGATAAATGGTTCGCGAGAAAATTATCATTGAACCGACGTGCAATTTAGGCTAATCATATTTGCATTTTGCACACAGTGCACACCCATTACTCTCGATTGTAATATCTCACTAACCCTTCACACAACATGTGGCAAAGCTAATATCACAATAAACAGCAAACCGTACCGAATACGAGGATATAAAGCATGCCTCTGTTTTTGAAATTGCAACACATTTCTACATAGCCTCATTGGGGCGAAATTATAATGTATTCTAATGTAAACTATTTGTCAGTAGGCCTACATACATTTTTGTAAATTGCTCAGTAGATTATCCCACTATCATGGTTCTTATATTGTCAGGTTCCAGCCAATCCCACTTACACAGATAAATGAATATATTTATATTGCCATGCTTTCTAGTGACATTAATGCAAAAATATAAAGAAAATCAAATAAGGAGACACAAATATTGATATAAAGCCTGACATAAGCCATATGCAAACATTCACATCATGCAGATATGGGTACATCCTGAAAAAGGAATAGCCTGTAGGCAATGGCCATTACAATGACCAATATATTATCTTAAATGAACTAGCTGAAAAACACAGGTGACCACTTCTGCATAATTTCATGGAGTGCTGAACATTTCTGAACTGTGAAATGGACCATATGTTTTTGTGGTTGTGAACTTATTGCAATATCACCATAACTATTCCACCTGTGTATGCATGGTTATAATTCTGAAGTGCAAAATAGCTTAGGCTACAGCACAAATATTTCCATAAAAATAAGCAAGTCTGACCTCTGAATTTATTTTTAAAAGTGCACCAGATTGATGCATTTAAAAGTTAAAATATACAAACATTTCTTAAATTCTTAAAAACACCCACCCACTTTTTAAAATTGTTAGTTTGGACCCCCCCACTATTGCCGTGCGAAATACCAGTGCTGTTTGTACGCCAAATAAATAATAACCTATAGGTTTATGTAAAACTCCCCATTAACAGCATCACGTCACTAACCACAGCTAGACTGCACAATGGTAGGCCTTCAAAAGCATGACATTTTCGCTTTAGTTTGATATTTAATTTACTTTATCCGCTTTCATGCGTTCATTGAACGTCCGCAGTGCTGTAATGGAAACCTTATTGCGTAGCCAAGTAGCCTATATATTGAGTTATTTTTAAATTATGCATGATTTACTTTTTATTAATTTCGTAGGCTGGCTTTATTTTGTTATATAGAAGTATCTAAATAACCTGGTAAAATGTACCAGAATTCAGGAAATTGCATCTAGTCCAAAAAAAAAATTCTGGGGGAGGACCCCCATACCCCCCACTGAAATGTCCCACCCACTTTCAGAATGCCTCCATCGTCCATGGTCCTAGCATTAGGCTAGATCCCTTTGATACCAATGTTAATTTAACTCTGGGACCCTGGTCCCTACACCTGAGAACCAATGTACTTTTTTTTTACTGTACGGTATAATGCTGAACGAGCCAAACAAAAATTTCCGCAGCAAAATTTTGGTTGGCCCCACCAAATCTCACTCCAAGGTTTTTTGAAAAGTTGGCAGCCCTGACACCTGCCTATGTTGTTTTTAAGAAGTCTGGATATATTTTTTAATTCCAGGAAATATTTATAGAGAAATGCCAGCATGAAAAATCACTCAGGCACTCCCTTATGGGGGGGAAAGAACGTCGGTAAAGAAATGAACTCTCCCAATTGAATTTGATTTCTTTAATCTTGTATCCTAACTGGGTACTTTTTTCTCTAAAAAAACACCCACTCCACTGTGAGAAGAACAATGTAGCCGTCCTTACCAACTCCCGTGAGGTAGGGGCTGATGGACCTCCATACTCCCACGCTCCCGCTCCTGAGCCTCTGACCGATGGCAAACTCCAGGAACAACAGGGGGGTTCCCTCCAGAACCAGCAGGATCAGGAATGGTATGATGAATGCACCTTGGTGTGTACAAGAACAATTAAAAATCAAGCACCATAGGAAAACATTGGGAATTGGAAGTGTTTTTATACAGTTGCTATGTAGCATCTCACACACTTTGTTGTGATTTATTACACACACACACGCGCACACACACACACACACGCACACGCGTTGGCAAACACTGTGTGAAGAAAAGGTGGGCATATCCACACAAGAAGACTGTTGGTTTAGAAAGGCTGTTTGCTGACTTTACAAGTCTTTACAAGTTACTCAGTCCCAAAGTTTGTTATATTTTACTGAGAATGTCTGCAGTGTCAGCCAATGTTGCCGAGCTTGTGTGAGTACAGGGAACTTTGAAAACCATGACTTTTACCATGACATACAATGTAAATTGGTGTCCTATGCTTATATCGCAGTATTTAATTTAGCTCTCTGTTTTTTTTAATGTCAACAGAAGTGAAATTACCCAGAAGTGATATTACCCAGCATCGCTTAGAATACCTTTAAGTTGCCATTATTGGAGTTATTGAAGGCATAACAATACTAAAAGAATACAACTCTGAGATTTCTTTACAAACAAAGCCCTTTGAGTCAGCCCTGCTCAAAATAACTATTTAACATATATAGTTGTGCGTGTTCACGGCGAAATTATAAAGGCATCATCTATTGAGAGTCGAAACCATGAGTGAAACCGGCGAAAGGAAGAGCACCGTATTTTTCAGACAAAAACAAACACAAATGCTTACATATAAGTAATCCATTGCTGGAAGTGTAGTAAACTATTTGTCTGTTGTTATTGTTTGTGCTCTCAACTCTTAGCATAGGAATACATTCTGGGTTAGATCTAGCATTGCTGCATTAAAGCTTTTTTATGAACAGTAACATTGTTGTCTTTCAGGAAACTAAACCGCTATCAAACAGTAAACATGCATCCTCCTTACCTCCTCCATGGCTCTGGCACAGGTAGGGGAAGCGCCAGACGTTGCCCAGTCCGATGCAGAACCCCACACAGGTGAGCATGTACTGGGCTTTATTGTCCCATTTGGGTCTACTGTCCGCCTCCTCCACCTCCAGTTTCTCCAACTGGGCATGAGTCGGTATCCGCTCGTCCAAACCGGGGTTAGGTAGCTTCAGCTTCATGTTTACTCTCTTGTCCTTTGCAGGGAATGTGGTTAATGTCTGACGCCAACACACTTGGTCAGTGTGTGTGTGTGTGTGTGTGTGTGTGGTCGTGTGTTACTGTAGGTTGGTAAACTGCGAGGCTGATCGTTTTATAGGTGTTTAACTTTACACACCAATGACTCCCCTTGTCTAAGCAACATTAACACCTCCAATACACACACACACACAAACACACACACATACACACATATACACACACTTCCTTGAGCCAATCTAAGCTAAAGTAGGATAAGAGATACTTAAAGCTTTAAATCATATCAACAGAATAAGGGAACCGCAAGTAATAAAATCATTAATGAATACATCAGATACGATCAGATCTTGCATGCACATGCCTGCGATTAATTGCTTAGCAAGGTTATTTTTAGTACACCTTATCACTCAAGGACATAGTGCAGTCACTCCATTTTTTTAAAATTATTATTATTAATGACTCCCTCAAGGATCAGAGGGGTATTCCAGAAAGGAGTTTTAACAAACACTGAGATAAAACTTAACCTCTGGGTTGTCTGAACCTGTGGCGACTAAACCCGAGCTGTCGGTTCCAAAACACCGGTTACCAGTTAGTTCAATCAACCCTGTGTTAGATAAACTAGAGTTGTGCGCGTTCACGGCGAAATTATAAAGGCATCATCTATTGAGAGTCGAAACCATGAGTGAAACCGGCGAAAGGAAGAGCACCGTATTTTTCAGAGGCGGAGTAGTCGAGGCTTACGAGGACAGAACTGTAATAACAAAAAAGAGCAATACTTAAGCGCCTGCGTCCGAGACCTTGCTTGGCAGAGAATAGCCTAACTGACCGTGTAAATTAACCTGACCCTAGCCAGATGAATTTCGCTCCGCCTAGCTCCACTCATCCATCTGGAACCGATCCATTGAAGTGTTGCTTCAGAAGGCTGGGCCTAATCAAAAAATGCTTCCATATGATTGAATAAGCCACTTGTCCGTCATCTATTGACGTGCTACTTCAACCACTCACATCGAAGCCAACCCGTGACGCTAATAACAGTGTCACAGTCGCTTCTACGCTATGTCACATCTATGAAACTCCCGCCCTGTGTCCTGATTGGCTGAACCATAAAGTCGGTTGCAGAAATCACTCTCAATGGAAGAGGTCCCAGATGGATGTGAGTGAAGCTAGGAGGAGCTATAGCGGAACAAAATTCATCTGGCTAGGGTCAGGTTATGTGTAAATGCGTATGTTTAAGATAGCCTATTTAATGTCAAAAGAACAATTAAATAATTCACTGGACATCACGTATTGTATTGACTGCTTTGAAATGATGCTTTCTTAAACTAGCCTAGTTGTAACAGATTGAGTGGGCCATAGAATTCTTTGAGAATCCCAAATGTAATTTTAACGCGGGTCCTGCAGCTGTGGGCCAAGTTAAACTTTTGCGCTCCATCATCGGAAGGGTGAATGTCGGAAGGCATGGTATTGGACACATTTCGGTGCACATTTGGAAAATGTAATAAGTGATTCTGACCTGCCAGTTGGTGAAACTACACTTTAATGATCCTCGTGGGTTTGTGTCCAGGAAAACGAATGAAGTTGCGCAGGAACTGCTTTAGCGCAAGGCAAACTTTACGCACCGTCCGACAGCTTGCCGATATGCTCTGCCTCTCCAACACTACAAAAACTCCCAGTCGGAGAGCGTGTGTAGCCTTTTAAAAAAATATTTTATCCCAAATGCCATCAGCATTCTTAACCAAACTTAGTGACAACATGCATACCCGGCTGAGCTGTAGCTATATTTAAACTTATTTATTCATTTTCTATAGGCTATGTTTCCCCTTTTTTGTACTGTACTTGTTTTAATTATATCTTCAATGTGTCTGAGATGTTTGTCCATCTGTCTGGTGAGCCAAACACAAATGTCCACTATGGTGTAGGCTAGCTAGCCTACATTAAAGATTTCTTTTATTATATTCTAATCCACCATGCGTAATATAGGGATGGAGAATGCTTTTCAAGTAGCCTATATTAGGATTCAGCTGAAAAACTTGTTTGGAAAAGAATGGATAGGCCATCATGTGATGTCGTGGTCTTATCGCCCTCTCACGGTGAATTGCACGGATGACAATTACATGATTTTGTGCTTCTTTGTCAATCGGACCTTCGTCAAAATGAAACGCCATTGTGTGACAAGTGTAAAAATAGCGGCCTGATTGAACATGCACTGAAATAACCGAACATAATTGAACATAACCTGAACAAAACCTACCCCCTACCAGGTTAAGTTCAGAGCCTATGTTACCATAGTTACTTACATAGCCTGATCATTTTTGAGCTTTCTGGAACTGAAATCCCAGGTTTATCGTTTACTCTGGGTTTACATACCCTGTTCAGTTCAGAGGCTATGTTACCATAGTTACTTACATAGCCTGATCATTTTTGAGCTTTCTGGAACTGAAATCCCAGGTTTACCGCTAACTCTGGGTTAACATACCTAGTTAAGCCAGTAAACCTGCTTTCTGGAATACCCCTGTAATACCCGTATACTACGAAGCATGTTAGACATATCTAGGCTATGTAGACATATCGAGGCTTGACAAAGCCTTGACTCAGGGGTATACGTTAAGTGATACTTTGATAGCAGTTATGTGATATATTTGTTAAACTAGGCTTTCAGCTCAGATCTGTGCGCGTTCTTGGTGTTGGGATGACGTTGGCCAATCGTGAAACCTATTTTAAAACAATTACTTCCGCATTCATGAGCGATAGCTTAATCTACACTGCGGTCTTTTTTGTGTCTAACCTATAACATCAAATAAATCAATTGTCATCAGTTGTTGTATGGTATGCACGTCCATAGTGGGATATTTGCACGCACTATTAAAGCGCATTCGAGATCCAAAATGTTAGTAGAGGCGGAGCTCCACCTGTACGATATATGACAGAATCCTACACGTGAGAGAACTTTGTTTTTAAGACAATTGATTGGTCAGTGTGCGGTAGATTACACGATTTGAGCTATAACTTAGCACATAACCTCCTCCCGACCAGGTTTGGTTGACAGCATAAGATACCATGGTGATATAGCGACACTAAAACAGATTCACTTTCGCGTCACAGCATAGCCTGGCTTTGAGCGCAACATACCTCGCTAACCCACTAATCGAGATTCGTAGTACACACCACAGATCAGCTTCCTTTTGACTATAATACAAATATAGACCACAAAACAGTCCCTATGTAACAGCCCTGCCTCGTTCCAACAGCAATTCCCTGACTCCACCCACCAGATCATTATCCCCTGTCTACTAATTCAGTGTCTCGTTTCAGTTAACCCCCTGCACCTGAACACACCCCTATTTAAACCCTCCTGTTCTGCCTCCCTTTGTGTTGCCTTAGTTCAAACGCCGAAGGACTGGTTGTCACTGCTCTGTTTGCTGCTCTCGTTGAACTTGTTACGTTTTCAACTTTCTGGATTATCGTCTGTGTGTTTGTTATTGCCCTCATGCAAGTTTTGTTTCTTGATTCAAAGTCAAGTCCTGCATTTGCGTCCGGCCTGGTCATTCCTTGACAGAAGGCAACACCGTCTCATGGACGCAGCGGACATCCCGTTACCGATGGACGAGCTAGACCCTTTTGGACCACCATCACCACATCTGGACCTAGGCCAGGTAGTGGCTACCCAACAACAAAATCTGATGGAGATTCGATCTACCCTTGATGAGGTCATCCGTGAAGTCCGACGGATCAGCGCAACCCAGCCCCAGCCTCCGGTCATGTCATCTCCAGCACGGGGCCCGATTACTGAAACTGTCCGTCCCTCTGACTCCCCAGTGAAGCTTCCGGATCGCTATGACGGCAAACCAGCAGATTGCCATGGTTTTATTATCCCGTGTCAGCTGTATTTCGCCCACCAACCCGACCTTCCAGACTCTGTGAAGATTGCAACTATGATTTCTCGTTTATCCGGAAAGGCCTTGCAGTGGGCTACCGCAGTTTGGGAGAGTGGGGGTTGTGATGTTACCTCACATGCCCGCTTTGAAGCCCTCTTCCGTGCTGTCTTCGACCATCCAGATGAGGGAAGAGAGGCTGGTGACAAACTGCTGCAACTCAGACAAGGCTCACAGTCGGCGGCAGAAAGGCTAGGCAATCAAGGACATGGGTAGATGGAGGAGAAATCAAAAATAATAAATAAAAAGTTCTATGGAGATGTGCAAAAGTTGGAGAAAGTCAGATATGTGTGTGTGTGTGTGTGTGTGTTTTGACGTGTGATGAAATAAGAAAATAAATAAAGGGTCTGTAGCATAGGGTGAGTGATGTAAAAGTGCTAAAAGTCTTGTAGGTGTGTGTGTGTGTGGGGGGGGTCATGAGTGCTGAGGAGTGAATGAGTGCAAAGTCAGTATAGTGTGAGTTCAGAGTTGGGAAATGTTTGAGAGTGCTGAGGAGTCAATGTGTGCAAAGTCAGTACAGTGTGAGTTCAGAGTTCGGATGGCGTTGGGATAAAAACTTCTCCTGAGACTCTCAGTTCTGGCTTTGTGACTACATAGGCGTCTTCTTGATTTCAGCAGTAGGAATAATCCATTGTTAGGATGAGAAGAGTCCTTCAGAATCTTTTGGGCTCTTAGGAGGATATCTTGTAGAGCAGGGAGTTGAGTTCTTATAGTATGTTCAGCTGAGCGCACTACTCTCTGCAGAGTACTACAATCTCTAACTGTTCATGGTTCACCACCCAAATTGTACCCATGTGCCTTCTTTTCCAGAGTCCTTTCTCCTGCTGAGAAGAATTATGATGTAGGAAATCGGGAGTTGTTGGCGGTCAAGCTGGCGCTCGAGGAGTGGCGACATTGGTTTTCCTGACCGATCACCGAAATCTTGAGTACATCAAGACAGCAAAGCGCTTGAACCCACGTCAAGCCAGATGGGCTCTCTTCTTTTCTCGCTTTGACTTCTCCATTACTTTCCGTCCAGGATCCAAAAACGGCAAAGCTGATGCCCTGTCCAGGATTCATGGAACAACTGAGTCCTCTGCCAGTGACAAGACGATCATTGCACCATCGCTGATTGTGGCCCCTGTCCTATGGGACATTGAAGAAGAGATCCAGCGGGCCCTTGCTACCACACCTGCACAGCCAAACCAGCCAGATAACAGAACCTTCGTTCCACTTGCTTTCTGGGACAGACTGATCATCTGGGCCCACACTTCACTATCCTCAGGACATCCTGGAATCACAGGTACAATTGATCTTCTTTCCTCTAAATACTGGTGGCCTACCCTGTCAGCTGATGTGAAGCGCTATGTCCTGTCATGCTCTCTCTGTGCCCCACGGGAGCTCCCTGCTGGGAAGTTGATGCCCTTGCCAATTCCACAGAGACCATGGTCCCACATAGCTGTGGATTTCGTCACAGATCTTCCCGTGTCGGATGGTAACACCACGGTGTTAGTGGTTGTAGACAGACTCAGGTTACCACCCAGAGTCCAACGGTCAAGCAGAGCGAACCGTCCAGGAGCTAGGACGATTCCTGAGAACCTACTGCCACCACAGACAACATGATTGGTCCCAATTCCTGCCCTGGGCAGAGTATGCCCGTAATTCTTTACGTCACTTGTCAACTGGTTTAACCCCTTTTGAGTGTGTTTTAGGATATCAGCCCCCTCTCTGTCCGTGGAACCCAAGCCAGACGGAAGCCTCAGCAGTGGATGATTGGTTTAGACGTGCTGAACGGGTCTGGGAGATGGCCAATGTCCAGTTACAGAGAGCGGTTCGTCAACAGAAGATCCAAGCTGATCGCCACTGCAGGGAGGCTCCTGAATTGACCGATCCCAAGCCCCTCCTCCCATTGTCAGTCCCATAGTTACTGTTGCTAAGTCGGACAAGTTTGCAGGAAAGTGTGCGAGAACGCGTGTTCAACATGGGGAAGCAGCACCCCCATTTAGCCGAGTGCAACAGTGTATACTGGATTTCTGGGCGTCAAGTAATATTGATATATTAAAAAAACAGAGGTCAGAAAGGCCTTCATTATGCAGAAGGACACATTCACAATGTCCGCGGTCATCAACGAGGTGGAGCACCACAAATTGAGGACAAACAAATCCGGTGTCATGGATCTTAATGGGATGCATGTTAACTGGATAAACAATTAGCATGTTATCTCGAGTAGGTAGTTTACCTTATTTGCTGCAGATGTGACTCTGATTCAATAAACAGGTCTGTGCGAACATATGGTGTTGATGTGTCTATAACAAAATCTAACCATATTTCGAGGATTAATAGAAGACGGGACCAAGTGCTGCAGATCCAATTGGTTCCCACGCAACTTGGGAGAGTGACTAGCTTGTTAAGCAGCTCATGTTGGGGAGGTGGAGAGAGAGCTTTTCTTCGGTCGGCCGATAGCCTACTTATTATTTTGAATGGCTGCTTTAGAAGGAGTTCAAATAAACATGATAGAAGTGTATTGAAAAGAAACCATTCCGAGTTCAAACCCATACCACGCATGACATATCTGCAGTTTGCAGACGTGATTTGTCTTGCACTAGACTTCATCAGTGCCTGCTTATGCTATAATTAATTTAAATGTGGGCAATGTAGTAGCCTAGGTCTAGGCTAATATTGGAGATTTTGAGACTACATAGCATAGTTTTGAATCTGCACATGATTCGATCTGTAGAAGACATTGGCTAGCTCTCGTTCAGCCATCAATAATGCATCGCAGTAGGCTATTATTGCGTTTGTTCAAAAAATGATCATTAGCTTATTTCTGTGAACATCCCAAGTTAAACATGGCAAGGTAGCAAAGCTGAAAGTATTCTTGTTGTGTATAAGGCGATACGTGATTAACGGTGTAGCCTTTTTCGCGTTTTCCAATCGTATGAATGTGCAAGTTCAGTTCCTGCAAGATAGGTATAATGTTTTGCGTAGGCTTATGTTGACGTTTCAACATTGGAAACCAGATTTAGTTATGTTTTTGTGTGTAGTTATGAACACACATAAAGGGAACATTTTCGTACACACTCAGATTTCTTTACTTAAAGTAGCAGCTTATCTAAAGTTATGCAAAGTTAGGCCTATGTGTGAATGTTTCACACGGTCAGGATATCGGATGTCACTTCTACAAGTATCCCAGGCTTATCTTTGAACCTTTTTGAGCTCTTTAGTTATTTAGTTACTTAGGCTACTCGCAAAAGAAGCATTATAGCATTCGCATAACCGGCGTATTGTCCTACCCATGTCCTTGATTGCCTAGCCTTTCTGCCCCCCCCCCCGACCCCACCCCACCCCTATCCCCAACACACACAAAAAACACACACTTACATCATCACTGTCATCACCTCACATACATACAGCACACTGCTTGCTACAGTAAGCCTCCTCTACATACTTGCTGCACACTGCCCCCCCCCCCCCCCTCCACATACACAGCACATTATTTCATCAGGAAGCTTCTCCAACACACATCCCCAACATACTTACAGCACACTGCCCCCCCCCCCCCCCCACACAGCACATTGTCTCATGAGGAAGCTTCTCCAACACACATATTGCACACTGCCCTCTCCCCACATACACAGCACACTATCCCATCTCCCCTGTCATCCCCCCCAACACACACACCAAGACCCCTGGCAGTTGGGTTAGCCCCTTGAGCCGTGGATCTGCCCAAGGTTTCTTCCTTGGTAAGGGAGTTTTTCCTTGCCCCTGTTGCTCTTGGGTGCTCCTTATTGGTGCCCCCCCCCCCCCAATCCCAGTCCTCCCCCACCTTTCTTATGCAGCCCTTGCCACTTAATCTACTAAACCCCTCTTCTACTGCACTTTTTACCCCCCCCCACAAATAGGCTGACACCAGACATCATTTCACTGCATTTCTTACTTCCAGTAACTATATGCATGTGACAATAAACTTCCTTGTATTGGTTGACCAAGGTCCTTCGAAGTCCTCATTGTGACATAGTAAAAGGGGGCGGGGCTTGGGATCGGTCAATACCAACCCGGAGACAGAGTCTGGCTGTCAACTCGAGACCTGAGGCTTCGTCTACCCTGCAAAAAACTCAGTCCACGATTTATAGGACCCTTTAAGGTTCTACGCAAAGTTAACCCGGTGTCATACACCTTGCAGTTGCCCATGAATTATAAAATCTCACCTACCTTCCATGTGTCTCTCCTCAGGCCAGTAACACCAGGTCCCCTGTCTGATGCCGTTCCTCGGGACACTCCACCTCCCTGTCTGGAGATCGATGGGACATCTGCCTATTCTGTGCGTGCTCTCCTCGATTCCAGACGCCGTCAAGGCCACATGCAATACCTGGTTGACTGGGAGGGGTATGGTCCCGAAGAGCGATGTTGGGTTGGGTTGGCCGGAATGACATCCTGGATCCGAATCACGGAATTTCACCGGACGCATCCAAACCGCCCGGCACCTCGCCCACGGGGACGGCCTGCCGGTCGGCGCCCTCTCATGGCTGGAGCCGCTCGTCAGGGGGGGTACTGTAACAGCCCTGCCTCGTTCCAACAGCAATTCCCTGACTCCACCCACCAGATCATTATCCCCTGTCTACTAGTTCAGTGTCTCGTTTCAGTTAACCCCCTGCACCTGAACACACCCCTATTTAAACCCTCCTGTTTTGCCTCCCTTTGTGTTGCCTTAGTTCAAACGCCGAAGGACTGGTTGTCACTGCTCTGTTTGCTGCTCTCGTTGAACTTGTTACGTTTTCAACTTTCTGGATTATCTTCTGTGTGTTTGTTATTGCCCTCGTGCAAGTTTTGTTTCTTGATTAAAAGTCAAGTCCTGCATTTGCGTCCGGCCTGGTCATTCCTTGACAACATTTGCCATGGCAAAACATTTACATCCATTTGTATTGTCTTCTTACTACAGTATGTGACCCTGTTTATTATCTATTAAAGGCTTCTTTACTTTTAGACTCTTGGCTTTTTGCAATCCTCCATAATTTGTTTAAAATACCCATCAATCTGTTAAAAGTAGGCTATGTGGTTTAGAGTTTTAATTGACAACCTCAGCTTGTGTATTCAGAGCTGTGAGAAAAAATGTGCTTCATAGTTCAGTTACAATAGCATGTAAATGATTACCATGATTTTTGGTTAAAATTTAAAACTTAAATGCTTCTTTAAAGTTTGTTAGTTTCCTGGCCAGAGGTATTTCTTCCTGACATTATCTGTCCTGCATGCCACACTTAACATACTGTAATTGACAACAGAAGTAATTCTACGAATAAGCTGTAGAGCTATGTGAGTATGTTGCCATACTGAAAGGATCTGTATTAATGTTTTTGTGTAAATCAAAGTCAAATGCATTAACATATAACTTTGTTAATGTTTTATTGTGGTACAATATCAATGTATAACTCTGTATTATAAAACAATAGACAAGTCGATATACCTGTATCTAACATAAATAAACTTTTACTATAACTTTCAAAACTGTGGTCTACAGATATTTTCACATAATTCACAACTCACAAACACACTTGAAAAAAGGTACAGAGATATTTGTTCAAAAACAACTTATAACACTCTCACTAGGGCTGCAACAATTAATTGATTACTCATTTATAGTTGTCAATTTTTTAATTATTCGGCAACTATTTTGGTTATCGGTTAATCGGTTTTAAGCAATATATATAATATATATAAAAACTAGAAAGTAGAAAAGAGGCTGCAGCACACTGATTAATGTGCACCCTTTACTAGTGCAAAGTACAAACAGATCAACTTTCCGACGCTGTGTCTTTGCTAGAGTCAAAGTGAATGTTTTCAGCTTTACTTACTCCTCTATGACAGTAACCTAAATACCTTTGGTGTGTGAACAAAACAAGGCATTTGAGGACATAATCTTAGACTTTGGGAAACACCATGGGCGGACTGGCCATCTGGCATACCGGGCATTTTCCCGGTGGGCCGACGCACCTTTTGGGCCAATAGAATAGGCTATATATAATTTAATCATTCTGGCCAACGATCGGCCCAAAGGAAGGACAATCAGCGGCCCACTGGTTACATTTCCATATTGACACTCGACTGATCCAATAACAGCTCACGTCAGGCCCACCCCTCGCATTTTGGCACAGAGCCAGGATTTTGTGAGCCATCAGAAGTTAATCGAAGTTGCCTACACGAAATTGCGGCGAATGCCGGTAGTGACAATAGTGCAAAAGTAACACCAATGAAAATTCAAAAATACAATATTGCAAGTAGGCTAGCAAATGTCAGCAACATGTTGAAGTTCGTTGAGTTTGAACGAGGATGTAAGCATACAGACGGACAGTGAGCATGTGGTGGAGCCTTGCTGACAATGATGATTATGATGACTTATTAATTGCGATAATGACGTGGTTATGATAACGTAAGGCCGTGCTGTGATTATAATAACAAACAGCGTAACTTAAATGTTCTAAAGGAATGATTTGCAACACAGGACAGCAAAAGAGTGTCAAATCGATGTTAATTGTTGGTCAGATTGATCAGTTTTTGTCAGACGTCCAAAATTCAACATCTTTGGCATGAGTGGTGGTTGGTCTCTAAGTAGAGCGTCGAAAGGGTTCTATCTTGGAAGGGTAATTATCATGGTAAAGATGGGCTAAAAGACTGTAGACTGACGGAAATGTAGGCTACAAAACATCAAGTCATATTCATGCACAAGCCAACTAATATACGGTAACCTATACGATAGGCTACTGGAAGACATTAAAGATAATTATTTAATGTAGCTATAATGTTCCAAAATGTACCAGCAATGTAGTATAGCCCAGGGGTTCCCAAACTTTTCCACGACAAGGCCCCCCAAATACCACTAGGTTCTGGCCAAGGACCCCCTTGATGTGTTATTAAACCCATCGACAATACTACGGCAAATGTAAAAATACATTACGCTAATCCTAATAATTATTTTAGCCACAAGCACTTCGCGATGGAGCACACAGTGTGTAAAAATTGCATTTGGGGCTTTCTGCTATATGAGAGCTATCACTTTACTATTATTCCCAGTCATTATCATGAAAAATATAATGTTCAGATATGCGACAAATTATTCTAATGGCATTGTATAACAACCCTCATAGTAAAAGGTATATTTTACATTTTTCAAATGTATTTATTTGTTTCTTTTATTTTTCCTTCCAACTTGCTGAGGCCCCCCTGGCACCCGCTCGCGGCCTCCACTTTGAAAACCACTGGTATCGCCTACAGGAATTAAATATTTCCAGCAACAGCCCTATTTATTTTGTGTTGTTTCAGTTGTCTTACAGTGATTAACGTCTACTACAATCTAGGTAATTTAGCTCTTTACACGTAGGCAAATTCAGTAACTGTTTGGTGCTGCTGTCAGTTGAGCATTGTATAGTTTAAATGTAGCCTATTGAATAATTTGAAATGATACTTTGAATTCAAGCAGAAACTCTTCTTTAATAATTGCTTGTATAGCCTAGGCTACTTGAATATGGAGATCATGTACTCCATGGCTACCTCTGATCAGTGAGAGAGGTAGCCAATGAGGCCTATCACTTTCAGTGCTCCATGACAGTTGAAAATATATGCATATTTAAGGGTTTTAACGACCGATTTGGGGCCGCTTGGGCCAAATATACCAGGGCCCCTGGGAAACACGATTCATCGTGAAAATAATTGACAGATTAATTGACTGAAAATAATCGTTAGTTGCAGCCCTAGATCTCAGTGTATTTGTAGACAAAGTGCGATTTTATGCAGGAGTGTCAAGCTGCTTTATGGCACAGGATTGCAGGAGACATGGTTTTCAACACAGTTTGGTCGACACTTTTTACAAAACAGTTGTACAAAATTTCTACTAATGCAAGGCACTGTGCCACTGCTAACAAATTCAAACCAGTGGTGGATGTAGTATTCAAGAGAGTTTTGACAGTAATTACTGTATATTTAAATAGTTCAATTTTAACTAGCTTTTTTATGACACACACATTACGTTTTACGTTTTAGGTGATCTGCCAAGCTTTACATTTCTTCATCTCACTGAACATCAATGATTAGTTTGACATCTTCACTGTCATTTGCACTTTGTCAGATATCGTGCTGATAGACTCTGTGTCCTGACTCGACTTGTTACGATTGCAAATAAACTTGAACACGGCTGCAAAGGGAATAGCCAAGCTGGGGATGCCAGCGAGAATGAAGATGATGGCACTAATCCAGTCTGGATACCTTACTTCTGCCAGATTTGGGAAAACCGCCTGTGAAAGGACAATAACAGGAGATGAAACAGGTTAAAGAACATGGTTCAATGTGTCACATAATGTGACATGTTTTAAGTGACTTTCATAAAGTACATGAAGTCACGTTTTACTGTATGTCACTTCATAAAGTATCATAGAAGCCTTCTGTAAAGAATAATGGCCTCCTGGAGAATTCTATGTGGCTATATCCGAGCCTAAAGCCATATTCAGTGATACAATAACTATGCAAAGTTTTGTTGATCCCCTGAAGCTAATTCATTTATGCAATTAACATGTGACTCATTGCTCAGTCATACCGATTCGGGATCCCAGACGATGTAGGTGAGCTGTTTGGACACTGTGGTGACGAAGTAGAACACCAGGATGACCAGGATGATGAGGGGGCTCAGAAACCTCCATGTAATTTGCCAGAAGATGTTGGGCTTGTGACCGATCATGAACTCGATGTCCTTATTAAACCTGTCCAAGCAGACAAGAACAATAGCAGATGAGAGAGAGTGTGAGCAGTAGCAGCAGCGTCTCTTGTCAACGGACCATTTCACCCTGCTGGAAAATAACAGCCAAGTCCACCCTCTGCCCCTCCACCACACTGAAACCAATGACCACATTTGTTTGCATTTTATCGTCTAAAACAACATGATAACAGTGGGCAATAAGGGGCAGAAAAAATGCCCTCTTACCGCCGCCTGACCAAGCTCACCTGTCTATGCCGTAGATGTAAGACACGGCAATTAACTCGCACAGGGCAATGACCAAGAGGGGGATGGAGCCGGCGAAGCCATCAAACAGAGCCAGCCAGTAGCTGCCAGAACCCTGGGTAAATATGAGGGCGATGAGGCAGGATACCAAACACGTCAGGCCTGGAGAACAATAACATTTGAACATTAGAGTTATTACCACAAATGGGAGACAGACAAAAAATATACTGTAGATAGATGGATGGATGGATAGATCGAAGTCCGGAATCAGTCAGTAAACATTGGTTGTAGTTGTAGTGGTTGTAGTGTTACTTGGTGCCACCCCTCGAGTTGGGCCATTTTTATTACTCATAGCTAGCCTGATGAGCCAGATCAAGATGTAGGGTCTGGGAACTCACCATTCGCATAAATTCGCAGGATAAAAAGTCATCTTTCAAATTCCCTCTGCACACGATAGGATAGCGCTACAACTCATGAGTCCCATGTGTTTTCCCACCAGCAGAGCTAGTTGACTAGTTGATCAAACTTTTGTCAACTTAAAAAACGTAACTTGCGTTGCGCTGTTCGCCACCAGCAGCATCCATCTGCGTTGTTTTCAAGTAGCAGGGAATTCACACGGAACTGTTGCAACTCTGCCATCATTATGTTAAGCCCGCCCACCGACTCTATACACGATGTGATGGGCCTGATTGAAGTTTAATTTTTCCAGCTCGCAAGCCAACGAAAGTTGCTAGACTACCCTGGCTGCTAATTACATTTGCTGCCGCTAGGTTACATCTAGATTTCTAGGCTAAGCCATAGCCCTAAATCTTTCTAGATTTGGGTCTGGATTTCCAGGCTACCATTGAGGAGCAACTATGCTCAACCAGAGCTGTTCGGACCAATCAAATTGTCTGGGCGGGCTTTGTACGATGATGGACAGATGAGCAACAGTGGTCAACTCGATCACGTCATCTGAGCACACATACAAAAAAATGCATATATTTCCATGCGGTTTGCCCTTTCATTTACACGAAAATGGAGGTTTTATCACTGAAAACAATTATTTCTTAAAACTCCAGCCAAAGTGGAGATGTGGGAAAACTCTTCACATCCCAATGGAGAAGTATCAGACTCAAATTCTGACAAGAGTTGAGTATGACGACATCAGGCTAAGATTGTATAGTGATTTCCTATGAATTACCTGCATCATGTATAAACCGCATCATGGTGCTTAATTAAAATAAAAAAAGACAAAACCATGTATTAACCGCAGTGCCCAATTAGCCCAATTAATCTGAATTGTGCTTTAAATAGAAAGAGGAATGAAGAAAATAAACACATTCCCATGGATAGCTCACCCCTGTGTATTAAAGCTGCAGTTGGCAAGTCTGACAAATTGAGGGGACTTAACCAAAATTTTGAATGTTTACAACTCTCATGCCCTTCCCCTGCTACCACAGAGCACACTTTCATCGAGTTTGTGCTGGTCAGTGCTTTTTTTTTTCTAAAACCGGCTGATTTATGTTGATCTGTTGTAGCATAGTGTTGGTTTCAGTCATGTGGAAAATGAAAATGTAATCAACACAAGTGGAATAACATATGGGGTCGATCAGACAGGACATACTTTGCCACTTATAATACGCGAGGTGCACTATGTTTTCATAAAAACACGGGCGCTTTTCCGCTTGAAGTTTAACTTTTTTCAATTCGATCGAGGCGCTCAGGGCGCTTCCACAAAAACACGAGGCGTAGCAGGCAGCAGCCAAAATGTTTCCTGCAAAAACCATGTGGTGTCTGATCGCACAACAGCACCTACCTGTGAACACCTCCTTTGGCCATGTCCGTGGGAGGATGTTGAGATCCTGCAGCGGCACCACACACCCTTCAATGTTGCCAAACATGGTGGACAGCCCGAGGCAGAAGAGCATGATAAAGAACAGGATAGACCATATTGGGGCCACCGGCATCTTCGTAATGGCCTCTGTGAACACGATGAATGCCAGGCCCGTGCCCTCCACACCCTGTGGAAAAACAGATAACGACATTATGTACAGTAGATGGTTGTAAGTAGGTATGTATGGTACTACTGTAATAACTGGAAAAATGGTATACAAACTATTTTTTCTAACATTTGGTATGTAGCAATGAAGGCATTTTTGAACAAAGGAATTGGAGTAACTTAGTTCATATGTAATAATGAGTTTACCTGGCTTAGAAAATCCTCCATGTTGCAGTTCTTCAGGCTTAGCCCTGATATGATTTCCGGGGAGGTGAAATTGAAATAATTCAGCATATCACCATAGTTATTCTCGGTGATATTCCCCTCAGGAACATCAAAAGCGTTCATAAGTGCCATTATGTTCCTAGATGAAAACACAAAGAAGAAACACAAATACGTTGTATTGATATGATGTAAACGGTTCACTTTGTCAGTCTGTGGGCAGACCAGGGGCCCATTGCACAAAACTAGGATAAGGGATTAAGCTGGGATATCTTGGTTATCCTGGCTTAATTTATCAGTGATCCAGTTGCACAAAAGCGAGATGGGGGCAGCAGGATATGTTATGGTATAAGTCACCATGGCGATTTATTCTGTGGAGCTAGCCTGCTCCAGACCAGGCTAAATTCACAATCTATTTAATCTCATCCCTTATCTCAGTCAGCAGTCACCACAAATGGAAACCAATAGTTATTCCACTGCCCACTACACATTGTTATCACATATAAGACCCACTGTCTTTATTTAAATGTTTGTGATCATTAATTAACTTTTACATACTCACCATTCCCAACCTGTCATGCGACAATGTGACGTCACAGGAGCACCGTAACCGGCGTAACATTGCGCGTGGTTGTCGCGACACTAGCTGCAATATTCTCCTAAACAAAGGTGTTGCTGTTTGTTGCTGTTGTGAAAAGGCTATCGCTACCTACTTTACACCGTAGAAGAAGCAATGAAGCCGCTCTAGTTGCCATGGTGAATCAGTGAATCTGTGATCAGTGGCGGGGTCTATTTGAGGGAGCCATGAGTGCGCACTTATCCAGGATCGGTTTCACCTGGCTTGATGAATCCGTGTCTGCTCATCCTGGCTTGGTCTTTGTGCAATCAATTAAGCCTGTACGCTCTTGTTTTGAATTCATTGAGCACAACTCAGTAACTTATCCCGGATGTCTTAATTCTGCTTTTGTGCAACGGGCGCAAGACCAGGCCTCATATACTTATATACTCATTTTTTTTACAATTATTACAAGGGCTTGTCTTCCCAGAGCAAATTTGGGTTAAGTGCCTTGCTCAAGGGCACAACAGTGGCAGCTGGGGGCTTGAATCCACCACTTGTCTGGCAGCTGCATGCTAGCCCAGCTCCTTGGTGGTCCCAGCCACTACGCTACTACCTCGCAGCCACCAACACTCCCAAGAAGTCAGTCAGAGGTGAGCTGTACTGTCCTTAGTGCCTATACTGTAACTGTGGCCCCAATGAGATACCGATATGATCCAGAATCATTGCTAGCCATAACTAGTAGCTATCAGTGAGGTTAAACCCTAGCAGGCATGGACACATACCCATTCAAGCACTCATCAAATTTTTCGGTGGCTCTGAAGCCAATGATGGAGTAGATGACCGTCGCTGAGTAGACAGAGGTGAGCCCATTGATTATGGAGATTATCACCGCATCCTGCTCACAGTTGTTGCTAGGAGATGGGATAAACAGATGCAAAACAAACACCATCATCATCATCATCAATTATTCATTATTACTCACAAATTCTTAGTGGTGGAAAACCCCAGTAAGTAAAATAAAAGTCCTCTTTGTTCTACCTGTGCACTTAACACAGGCAGATTGCACTAATTAGCCAACGTTGCAACGTCCTTGCTGAAGAGTTGCGTGAATTAGCTGATTTAGTGAATGATTAGAATAAATATTTGGGATGGCTTGGGATGGTACAATTTCAATGCCTTGAGTGGCTTTGTTCATCATAATTTCCCAACTATAAGCCGAGGTTTATACATTGATTTCGCAAAATTTCTTCAGCTATGAGATTAATACACGGGGCAGTTAATATAGTATTATTTTTTTTTCTTCATTTATTTGCATAAAACACTGTCCTGCGGTTTATACACAATGCGGCTAATACACAGGAAATTACTGTATGTTATATATCATTGATCTTTTTGACAGCATGTTATTTTTAGCGGTGACCTTGACACTTACTGGACAGAATTATAGCTGGAGAAGGAAATGAGACCGCCAAAGGCCAGCGAGAAGGAAAACAACACCTGAGCTCCCGCGTCCAACCATGTCGTCGGATTAATCAACTCGTTCACCTTGTAAACATAATCAACATGTTACCAGATGAGATAAGAGATAAACTGAGACCATTTGGCATCGAGATAAACTGAAGAGAGAGAGAGAGAGAGAGAGAGAGAGAAAGAAAAGAATATAGAATCCTATATATTATTAACATTACCATTATTACTTTTATTTTAAATACTTAGGTAATATTGTAAAATGCACAGTCATGCTAATAAAGTACATTGATTTGAAATTGAAATCAAATTGAATTGAAAGGACATACATCTGGAGTAAACAGGAACTTTATGCCATTCAGAGATCCTTTGAGAGTCAATCCTCTTATCAGGAAGATAGTGAGAACAATGTATGGCAAGGTGGAGGTAATGTAGACAGCCTATGGAGGAGATGCAAGGACATTATATGGTTATCGTCACTTTGATATCCACTATCTACATTTGGAGTTCACATGGAAACTCTCTATTTGGAAAAATCAAGCAAAAAGCGACTTCGGTGTACCTTTCCTGTTGTCTCAATGCCTCTGATTGCTGCGACGTAGAGGACAACCCAAGCACTCACTAGTGACAGGATCATCCACCACTGCATACCCCCAGACTGCTCAATGGTGGCTGTTGCGTTCAGGGTCTCTCTGTACCAGAAATAGTCCACAGAGGAGCTTTGAGCACACTCTGATACAAACCCTGAAAGGAGGAGGAAGGACATAGATGTGAGCATCAAAACATTTCAGCCATATACCCGTGCATTAACCGGTGCTGTGAACATGATAAACAAGGGAAAGACTGCTCAGAGGTCAAAGTGATATAATCATCTAAGTCTCACGGTTAAGTGGGCAAGAGAGCAGTGTGTTGTTTTTATAACCGCTGGAAGATCGCGTTTGTTGCACCTGTTTTGTTTTCATTGAGGGGACAGTGGCTCCACGGCAGGGGATCCTGAAAGGAGTTGAAGAAGTACCACATGACCCAGGCCATGATGGTGTTGTAATACATGCCCACCACGAAGGAGACCAACATAGATGCAATACCTGTAAAAAAAAAAGTACCAGGTTGAAAGCCTCACTGTTTTTTGCATTTTGTATGTGAATACCGTTAGTCAGCATGGTTTCCCTTAGTGAAATGTGGCCAGAATTAGTCCTGACTCCCTGACTCAAAGTGCAACCTGAACACCATAGTAAATAAGTATTTATACCCACACAGCTAACTTTTACAGTGGAATGTGAACAAACAGAAGTTGTGATTTTCCGCCACAGTGCCGACTGGTGAATAAATGTGACTAGAACGTAGGACACCGTTCTTCACTCATAACACATTATGGACAACATTTAGTTGGTGAATTGTCTCCACTAGGACCTGATAGGCCAGTTAAGAGTAATATCTAGCGTACCCATTCCAATGAGGTATGGACTGATGGACCCCCACACACCCACGCTGCCACTCCTGAGCCTCTGGCCGATGGCGAACTCCAGGTGCAGCAGAGGGATGCCCTCCAGAACCAGCAGGATGAGGAAGGGGATCATGAAAGCACCTGAGAACACAGATGTGAGGGCCCGGGAGGTGAGACCATTAGCTTACCACCAGGGGTGAAATTCAAGTAAGTGCTAAAATGTTAAATTGTAGAGGGATCACAATCCACAATTCAAAACAAGATCAGAAGGCACACCAGAACAGATAATTGGATGAAATTATATTGTCAGATATATTTTCAATTAAATCTCTGATTGGTCGTTTCTGATGCAGTGAGGAAAGTGAGATAAAATGCTACTGTGCCATTTTTGTTGCATAAGGGATGCATAATGAAATAGGAAAAATGGTCTCTCCTGCTGCTGTTAAAACATCATTCTCAGCCACTAAAGCAATATTCTGTATATAAAATACACTGTAGGACATATGATTGAAAGCCTCTCGTATTTTATAGGATGTAATGAAAGAATATTAAGAAAGCAAAAATGATCAAAAGAATCAGGTGCAACAGAATTCCTATACCACAAGATTAGAACTCATACTCTATATTCCAGGATTACCCTTTCAATGCCGTAAAAAATGTTTTAAACTCAAAGAATCAAGAATAACATGAAACAACTTTGTGCTACATGAAACAAGAAAATACTACTGTGATATAATATTGTTGATTTCTTTGCTGAATCACTGAGGTGTTCATGATCTCTGATTAATGCAAAATGCACCAGCAAAATATCAATCAGTCTCTGAATATGATTAGTCAAAGGGTCATTTTAGAGACCATGCTTTATTTATCTCAAAAGAATAGGAAAGATGTTCATTTTAGGGTTAGGAAACCAGTTGTCTCTTTGCCATCTATTCTAGTCATATTGCCAGGTTCTTTCTGTACAATTATGGTAAGTTTGTGTACACTGATTAACAGACTCAGTCTATTTACATTATGAGTACCATAAATTATGCAGTCTTAACTCTCACCAGCTTCACGTTTCCAGTCTTATGTCCTCCAGGACTACACTAATTAACAGACTCAGTCTATTTACAGTATGAGTAGATTAATCCATAGTCATGGCTACAGGTGTCAGTTATCAATATAGTCTCACCTCCTCCATGGCTCTGGCACAGGTAGGGGAAGCGCCAGACGTTTCCGAGCCCGACACAGAACCCCACGCAGGTGAGCATGTACTGGGTTTTGTTGTCCCACTTGGGTCTGCTGTCCACCTCCTCCACCTCCATCCTGTCCAGGTCCTCATGGGATGGGATCCTCTTCTCCAGACCCGGGTTGGGCAGCTTCAGCTTCATGGTGAGTAATGGTCTTTAGTCCTCCGTCTTGGATATGAAAGAGATAACTGGTGTCCAGAGTCTTGTGTCTATCCCTCACTTTCTCGCTCTCGCACACTCGCTCCCTTACCTCTCTGCTCTCGTGTGTTGCCTCTCTGAGCAAATGTGTGAGTGCTTTGCTCTGTCAGGGGTCAACCACAGTGCGTGTGCTGACCTTTAGCACCTGTGGTTATCTGTCCTCTCTCCTCTTGAACGCTTGAGTTATTGTGTTTTGTCAGCAACAAAGGGTCTACAGGCGTGATAATAGTTAATGCACAATAAAGCAGAGAGATGACTAAACAAAGTATGTGGACATGCATTTCCATCTGTCCACCACAGACAGGGTAAAACAAGTATGACTTGTTAAGAGGATTCGGTGCATCACTGCTGCTTTTGTTGCCCTTTCCAGCACAGCTATGACAACTTAATTCAATGTTAGCTGTCCTATCAGTGTACAAACACCACTAATTACCACAGTGTATGATCAGTGTCAGTCCCAATATAGGTGAGAAATCAATACTTTACTGCAATCTGTGTTGCATGATGAGGGGATTTTTAAAGATACAGTTTCTTTTTAAATCACCTTCTCTTTTTTTCAATGTGGATTACAGCATTGGGGAGAAACTAGTTACATTTTAGGTTGATTATGTCATATAAACGTAATTGTAATCAGTTACAATTACTGAGAAAAATATGTAATTAATTTATAGTTACTAATCAAACTCATAACTCATAACACGCGTTACTGGCATCACTGCAGCCAAATATATACTTTGCTGTAAAAAGCTTTAAAGCCTATGGGCCCTATTTTCGCGACGCAAAACCTGGCGCAAAGCGTATTATTATCCCAATGCAAAGTTTATTCCTACCTTACTCTCGGATTTTTCACCATGCGCTGTACTTTTATTAAGCTTTGCGCCCAGGGGTGTGTCAGAAGGTGTGTGCTCTGGCGCACAATCCAAAATGTACACTTACATCGCTAAAAATTATGCCACTGACCAAGAACCTGGTCAGAAATCCTTGGCCAGTTGTTTATATGTTATTTTAAGAGTGCATTATCCACAGTGATATGGGCGGGTGCACAGTGCACCCTGCTTCTCTCATCCACAGGAACGTGTGCCAGCACATATCCATGCAAAACATTACAAATTACACAGATTACAATGGGAAACATAATTATAATAAAGATATTACAAAAACATCTCACAATGAGTAGTTATTCACCATCATTTGCAAATTGGTAATGATGGATAAAAGTGATTAGGCGAGAGGCAAATATGAAGCACAGCTGAAGACGCACTGTCACTAGATGTAAGCAGCCACTCCTCTGCAGGATAAATGTCCTTAGGTTTTTTATTCAGTCATTCAACAGTATTGGGGTAAGTGTTGCTTTTTCCAGGCTATGTTTTCTATGGTAACCCATTGACAGTAAATAGTAAAAGTATACTGTCACACCATGGTGAAGTTAGTTTCACTTTGCCAATGAGTTCAAATAATAGACGAGTGCAGATGTGTGTATAGGCTATACTCTGCTAGGTTTTAGTAAACCATGGTTTAGTGGAATACCTTATCCATACGGTCTGGCGTCCAAGCAGATTCCTTCAAATGCGCCACTGACTATCAAAATACCAATGCCATGTTTGAAGTTGCGCTGCTTGCTGTTAAAGGGAATTACAGGTCATTCTCATTGGTTTAAATGATGTTACGCTCAAAACACACCCATGACTGATTAAGAAACATAGGAACGCCTTGTTGCGCCATCCGCCCAACGTTTGATAACATTTGATAACAAAACCACTCGCAATGTGGACTGGACAATCCACTAAATTTAATTAAGCTATTCGCTAGTGACCATGCATTTTAGATCACTAAAATAGGAGCTTATCTGTTTACCCGGTAATATAAGTTTCTGTTGCTTGGCATCTTTTCCCTGTTTAGACATGTTCCATTTATTTGGCAGTGTACATTAAAATTTTGAATGTATTTTTTTATCAGCCATCTTTGCTTATCAAAAACTAATCAAATGTAATAAGTTGCTTTACTTTGATTAAGTGAAATAGTTACATTGCTTATTACATTAACAGGGAGAATAATAATCTGTAATCTACTATATAACATTTCTAATGTAACCTTCCCAACCCTGATGGATAATGTGCCTACATTTATTCTACACAATACATACAGTATATAATGAATGTTTATTTCAAAACCCACTTTAATTTACTTTTACTTTCAGTATATTAACAACACATTTTTTCCACAAAACTATTAAATATATAAACTGGACTTTAATGACACCATTTGATGAACACAGTCATGTAGTCACATTTCTAACTGAACAGCTGGAACTACATAAACACAGTCATGTAGTCATGTTTCTAACCAAACAGCTGGACCTACATTTAGCATAGCGATGTATTTTTCAGATTGTGTTTAATAACTTGTCTGTGAATTTTGTACATCTTAATTCCTGAGTATGTCCTTTCCACATTGCATTCGGATTTATTTCAGGATGGGAAGATGTAGTACATCTTTTTTTTAACTACAGCTCTTGATCAATACATCCATGCAATAGGCATCATTCACAAAAAACTGGAGTCATCTTCTTTAGTCACTCTCGTGACAAGTCCACATGTGGCTCCTCATGTGGCAAGAGATTAATTATTGATAGTCTCTTGATAGTCTATTAAAGACTGTGGCAAGAACACCAAGTGTCTTTTCAAAGGGCATTTATGGCCATTCAGGTCCTTATCTCAGACAATTGTACCTTAGCAGATACTGAGCTGACACTACTCTTCGTGTCTTTCGTTCCGTAGCAGTATATCTGGATGAGCTTGTACACCGCCACGAATGGAATCATCAGGGCCGGAACGCCGGCGAGGATGAATATGATGGCGTACATCCACTGAGGATAGAAGCGTGTTTCCAGATTTGGAAAGTCATCCTGCCAAAGGAGAGGAAAATGTATGGTCTAGGTCAAGATTTTACACGGCACTGTGAAAGGCAGTCTAATACTGGTTATATAACTGCCAAATTTAACACAGACAGACATTGAAACATGTTATGATTTGGCATATCTAGCCTAGATATTAAACAAAGACCAAATTTAACACAGACAGACATAGAAATATGTTATGATTTGGCATATCTAGCCTAGACAAACAAAGACTGTCCAATAACTATGTCCCATACTATATGCATAGACATATACAGCCAGTTTCTCATAAAGGGATTAAGCCTGTTTTCATTGAACCCCTATTTTGTTTTCTTTTAGTAGGGGGATTTCCCTAATGTGGGACATATTTGCTTTTCTGACTTCTGTAGTTGGCTATATTAGACTACAATGTGAGGACAACATATCAAATCCACATCCAATTTTGATGATAGGACCCTACAGCTTTGGCTTTCCCATAGTGTCCCACATTAGGACAATTTAGTATACTAGGTTTCATCCATGTACAAGAAACCGGCACATGAGCAAGATAAACAAATGCCGGAGATCAAGAGTAGACATAATGTATTAATCCCACCGACTTGGAGAGAGCGATATAATAGTTGTCCTTACATATTCAGGGTTCCAGGTGATGTAGGTGAGTTCCTGGGTGGCGGTGGTGGCGAGGTAAAAGACGAAGATCAGGAACACCAGCAGGGGACTGATCACTCTCCATGTGACCTGCCAGAAGATGTTCGGCTTGTGGCCGATCATGAACTCAATGTCTTCGTTAAACCTGTCCAAGGGGAAGAAAATGAGAAGTCAGGGTCTGGGATGTTTATTATTACATTTATATATTATATTTACATATTTTATTTACATATTTAATTCAACTATTATATAGGCTATTATCAATGTTTCTACTGGCATTGACCGCACGTAACAGCTGAAGATGGAAGTGACCTGGTCCTAGTCAGTTCTATAGTTGAGTGTAGCTGCATGTTTTTTGGTATACATAAAACACCTGTTTAAATTCTAAATTCTAAATCTAATGTTTAATGAGTGTAATTTGGCTGAATGTTCAGTTTTGTTTAGGTTAGGCTAGTCTAAAGTTCAAATTAGACAGAACCAAAACACTTAATACAGTGAGAGAGCTTCATTTATTCAGCACAAAACTACCATTTGACCTTTTAATTGGAATCAATTGTTATGTAAATGTTATTTTTGCAGATTTTTCAGTCCCTCAGCCCATCTCACCTGTCAATCCCATAGATGTAGCTGACAGCCATCATCTCACAGAATGCAATGATGAGAAGAGGGACAGAGCCGGCAAACCCATCAAACAGAGCCAACCAGTAGTTACCAGAACCCTGGGCAAAGATGAGCGCAATGCCAAAGGAGACCAGGCAAACCACACCTGAGATTCAGACATGGAGTCAGAAAAGGATTTGAAGAGAGTTATTATCAGTGCTTTAGGTGTCAGCGGTTTAAGGGGTGTGGTGGGTAATGTGCAATAAAGACAGATTGAAAAAGCAATTGATTCCGGAAAAGATCTGGACCTAATCTGACAGAATACCCAGCAAAACCAGAATTAGTCGCTATCCGGTTGTGTTCAGCCTTGCCTGTACCATATGATAATCTGTTGCTAAAAACAAGTAATTGTTAAATAATCTCCATCAATTGCCTCTTCTGCACTTTCCCAATAGTTGTTACACAATCTGTGTCATGCTATGTACCACACTCATGCTATGTCACTCATGCTATGTCATGCTATGTAGCATACTCATGCCTTGCTTGTGGTACGTACCAGTAAGGGCTTCTTTAGGCCAACGCTTTGGGAAGATATTGAGATCCTGCAATGGCACTACACACCCTTCAATGGAGCCAAACATGGTGGACAGCCCCAGACAGAAGAGCATGATGAAGAAGAGCACAGCCCACAGTGGGGAGACGGGCATCTTGGTGATGGCCTCTGTGAACACTATGAAGGCAAGGCCCGTGCCCTCCACACCCTGTAGGATCACACATGGTATGATGTCATGTGGTGCAATTTCATACTCCACATGACAGATGGTAGGCTAACCTACACAAGTTTTCAAGGTCTTGAAGCCAGAGTGTCAAGACATTTGACATTACTGGAGAGCAAAAAAAATATTTGTCTTAACTGTGTTAACCATGTAGGCCTATATTCAACATTCTATTAACCATTTGAATTTTTGAACAATATTTTAGGATCTACCTAAATATCATTGAGAGCTTTTATTGATATAGCTATTTTTTCCCTAACATGCTCACATGTTATAAAATGGAATTACTTCATGATGTATTTTATGAGAGTAGAATATGAATTTTCACCTGACTGAGGAAAGTCTGTAAATCACAAGTCGCCAGGTTCAACCCCTGAATGACATCTGGTGAGGTGCCATTGAGATGGCTGAAAGTCTCATCATAGTTGCTTTCACTGATGCTTCCTTCAGGAAGATCAAAGGCATTCAACAAAGCCAAGATATTTCTGTGTGAAGACAGCGCACCGTTACAAAACTTTCTGAAGACATTGCTTCTTAACTATTGTTTGGGTTCATATTCTGTAGTACAATAAGCATAAACATAACCATAACATGGTCTGGTCAAGTAAACCATGACACAACATTGCTCTCCTACCCATTGAGACATGCATCAAACGTCTCTGTGGCTCAGAAGCCTATGATGGAATAAATGACAATGGCAGCATACACGGACGTGAAGCCATTGATCACAGAAATAATGACCGCATCCTGTTCACAGTTGTTGCTAGATAGACCAAAGAAAAATGGAAATATTAGTGTCAATATCAGTTCATAATCTATTATCTTGTCTAATGTAACTAATTAATTGTCTGACATGGAAAGTTAGATTTAGCTTTCCACTAAAGACTAGAAATCGTCCCATTCTTCATCCCATTCATGTTTTCGACGGTAGTCCTACTGACTGTCACAGAGTCATGGAGTCTCTTACTGGACAGAGTTGTAGCTGGAGAAGGAGATGAGACCACCAAAAGCCAATGAGAAGGAGTAGAACACCTGGGCACCTGCATCCAACCAGGTTTTAGGGTCCAACAGCTCCTCTAGCTGCAGATATTACACAGGACAGTTAGGAAATATTACAGGAACAGTTATAGCCAGATATATTACAGATTTTTTTCACAGCAAATCCATATACAGTACATATACACCGGTTCCTCACTCCCCTCCATCGAGGCCATCCAGGGCAAGCACTGCCTGCGTAAGGCACACAGCATCATCAAAGACTGTTCTCACCCCAACCACAGGCTGTTTACCCCATGCCCCTCAGAGGTCTCTCCACACCAGGACCAGCAGGCTGTCACCCTGCTGAACACCATCTCTGCACCTCGATGACAACCAACCAACTAATCCCCCCACCACCACCATCACCACCATAGACCACTTGACAAGGACGACAACAAGGAGGTGGCACAAACCTATCCCACCCATAACATTCTATTGATATTGCATTTTATTATCTACATATTATTATAAAATGTACATAATGTAACTACACTTATACATACCAATATTCTACTGCTCTTATAATGTTAATGCTATCATACTGTAGTAGACTATACTCCTTAGTCAACGGTACATATCTCTGTGTACTGCTAATTCCACAAATACACTTATTTTACTACTCTTATAATGTTACTGTTAATACACTGCACATACCTGTACATACTGTACATATCTGTCTGTATTGCCCATACTGCATATCCATATTCATTCTGCTCTTATAATGTTACTGTTAATACAATGCACATATCCCTACTGTGAACCATGCCACATGCTTAACTGCACTACTATGCATACATACTACTGCACTATTATGTCATATACTGTTTCACTGCACTACCTGTCCATACTGTTCACATAGCACTTTTCTGCTTTTTTGCACTCTGGTTAGATGCTAACTGCATTTCAATGTCTCTGTACTTGTACTCTGCACAATGACAATAAAGTTGAATCTAATAATCTAATATAACAATATACAAATTCAAATGACTGCCTGTACAAGTGTTGACCCAGAATCCATTATACAGTGATGCAATACGACCTTTTCCATTTCCATTGACCTCAACAAAAACATAAAAGAACCTTGTCATCAAACCACATCATAAAGGACAGAAATGATGGCTCATCTATTCATCGTATGCTACTACCTTCGGAGTGAAGAGGAAAACAATTCCACTGGTGGAGCCCTTGAGGGTCAAACCTCGAATCAGGAAGATGGTGAGAACCACGTAGGGCAGAGTGGAGGTGACGTACACGGCCTGAAGAAGAAGAAGAGGAAGTAGAAGAGGAAGAAGAAGAAGATGAATCAGCTTTAATACTGATAACAAGTATGTTGGTATTTTGATAGATGCTTCTGACAGATTGTAATATACTATGAGGTTGTATCTGTTGTGGAATGAGAATTTGTGTGGATTGAACTTTTGGCAGTCAAATCATTTTTTTTAAATAGTGAACAACTGAATTAGTCTACATGATCATAAACATTACATAACACAATCATGATGAATGTTGCTGCTGCTGATGGTGCATCTGACCTTTCCCGTGGTCTCAATGCCTCTTATGCAGCAGACATAGAGGACGGCCCAGGCGCAGACCAGGCTCAGGACGATCCACCACTGCAGGCCTCCAGAGTCCTCAATGCTTGCAGATGTGTTCAGGGTCTCTCTGTACCAGAAGTAATCAACTGAGGAGCTGCCAGCGCACTCTGACACCACACCTGCAGGGGGCGACACTAGCTATTGGTCTCTATAGTCAAAGGTCTCAGCTTGATAACTGATGACATGATAAGACTTGGTTTCATAATTTCACTTCATTAGACTTTGTGTTGAACCAAGTGAAAGGTTCTTCACATTGGAAATGGTTCTTCAGAAAGACTATTTTCACACCCGTTTGCCTTTTCTTAAATGGTTCTTTAAAGAACTATAGTCTTGAAGGTTCTTTGAAGCACTACAAAATGTTCTAATCTATGTTGTCACTCTGGAGAACCAATTATTTGTGGGTACATTTGTGAGTGTACCTGTCATGTTTTCATTGAGTGGACATTGACTCCAAGGCAGGGGATCCTGAAAGGAGTTGAAGAAGTACCACATGACCCAGGCGATGATGGTGTTGTAGTACATGCCGACCATGAAGGAAACCATCATGGAGGCAACCCCTGTGACCAAACATGAACAAATGCTAACAGCACCCATTTTCAGTGATTTGCTTACAATATCAATATCACAGTCATGTCCGTTGTGTCACTAATGCTAGAAAGTGTCACCCATCAGGGCCCATATCAACAATGAATCTTAAGGTTAAAAGAAGCTTCTAAATAGCTTTTAGGAGCTGCTTTAAGCTGCAAGATTTTTGTGAATACAGACCCTGATATGTACAGTATGTCACATGATCATGGCCAGGTGCCTTTTTACTGCTCTTACTGTTTAGCTGGGCCAAAAGATCTGGCTCAAAACAAGCCAGAATTCCCATCTGTACTGTACTTTGTGTGACTCATCCAGCCCTTTAATAACTTTATGAGAGTTAAAGGCCAAGTGATGTATGTGAGTCTCGCCCAGATGAGTGAACGCACCAACGCCAGCCAGGCATGGATGGATGGCCCCCCACACACCCACGCTGCCACTCCTGAGCCTCTGGCCGATGGCAAACTCCAGGTGCAGCAGAGGGATGCCCTCCAGAACCAGCAGGATAAGGAAGGGGATCATGAAAGCACCTGAGAACACAGATGTGAGGGCCCGGGAGGTGAGACAATTATCTTACCGTCAGGGGTGAAATTCAAGTAAGTGCTAAAATGTTAAATTGTAGAGGGATCCCAATACACATCACATCACATCAATACAACCCAAAATGTGGGTACTGCACCCAAAGGTGGCGCTCTTGTCAAAAATGCTTATTTCTCCTTACCAGATTGACCTAGACTCAACATTCTTTCATCATATTAATCTCTACATTTAGATGCATCTTTTTCACCCTGGTCTTATGCTCTAAAAATGTTTACTTTGCCACAATTTCAGAGAAAAGCCATACATCATAAACATCAAAACATCATAAAAAGTTTCAAAAATTATCAAATCTTCACCAAAATTCTCACAGACAATGTTTAGACAAAGCCTCACAAAAGTTATCAAAATAATTTGGATATGTTGTTGTACATTTCAGAAATATAGACCAATAAAGTTCGACCACTCAGCCCATTTCTCCTATATCACCTATATTCCTATATGAGTACATTTTTTTCCTTGGAGAACAACCATACAACCATCATTATGTGGATACCATTAACAGTGCACATTTTCAGATCTGTCCTCTTTTTTATAAAGCCCTTAATTCTATTGTCAAATGTATGCTAGGAATTTTCTTGATGTTGTGTGTCTGCCAACACACATTTTCACCATGTGAATGTGACTGCCAAATATGTAGGATTGTCAGTGGCGCAGTGGGATAATGCCTAGTGCTGTTTGTTACGTTGAGAGTTCGAATTCCCGGTAGTGCTTTAGGCCTAGTCCACACGTACCAAACCGATCTTTTTTCCCTCCGTCTTCCCTGGAACCGTATCAAGAATATTTGCGTCCAAACGGATCCATCTCAACACGACTCAACACATTACTTCATCTCCCAGGCCTATAGGTGGCACTGTGTCTTTACAGAAATTCACCAAAACTTGCAAAACTTGCGCTTTAAAAACAGACAGAATAGGCTACAGCGAAATGGCTAGTGCAAGGAAACCAGAATTGTTTGTGTGGACTGATGGTGAACTGTCAACTGTAGCCAACTGTAAAACTAATCAACTTTATTTTACGGTTTGTGAAGGGTGCAGTCCCGTCCTTTATTTGGCTAACGCAGGTAGGCCTACTAATCACCTTTACTTTCTTTGGCTGTAGGATAGTCCGTAATTCACATTAGTTTTGGCTATCACCGCAATTAGGCTACTAAACGCAAGGCTTACCCAAGTTCTAGGCTATTCTGTCGCCACATTTATAATATTGCTATACAACCTTCGTTAGTAACAGTCAATACTTTTGCCTGCATCAAATCGTGCATTCGCATTCAGTGTGCTACCATCGGCTTAACGTGAGTTCTAAGCATCTTTGTATGCTTATATCTGATTTCACTCGACTGTGAATGCATGTATATATGTTGTAAGACATGTAAAATAAATGAATGACACTGGCACTACGCACAAATTAATGTAGCCTAAACTTACACCGCACTTTCCTAATAACTTAAGTTCTCTCGCGTCACTGACAGTAGCTAGAATGGATAAAAAAACACCGGGAAAAACAGTGTTCAGTCCACCAAGTCATAAGCTATCGGCGCTGCGCAGCATCAGTTGTGATATTTATCTTAACGGAGTGTAATCGTAGGTAATGTCATGTATGAAAACTAGTATTGTTAGGCAATACTATAAGTGCAAGTCCAGGGCAGCTGAGGTGTGGCGATGACATCATCGATACACAAGCAGGATGTGCGGTTTCGCTGTCTAAACGAACTCAAACGGGCTACGGTTTCAGATTTCTCCACTCTGGGACCAGGTTTCAGAAAAGTGCGGTTTCGGGCAGTGCGTTTACAGGATTCGTTTGGACGCTCGGCCAAGACGACGCAAAACCTCTGCGTTTAACCTAAAAAGCGTCTCCGTGTGGACAGGCCCTTAGGCTCTAGCTCGAATACTATTGGTTATTGAAGATTCACACCATTGAACAGCACCTGAATGACATCAGGCAATCAACATACACAGACATTAGTTGCCAAGAATCAGAATGCCGAGACACTCTGACCAGCGCAACACTCACCTCCGTCATCACAGGCTATCGTACCCCCACCATCACTGGATTTTGCACCCCTCCTCCACATGGCGATCACAAACAATGAGGTGACAACGACTTCAGTCAACAGCCATCAGACACGCAGATCCCAGATGCACCCCTCCCCCTCCCCTCCCCTTACACCCCTCACCATTACAACAGATCAAGTGACAGTCCAACTTAAGAAATTGCGCAGCAATAAAGCAGCGGGGCCTGACAGACTGTGTCCAAGGCTACTCAAGGCCTGTGCTGCTGAACTGGGGGAGCCACTGAAGCACATCTTCAATTTGAGCCTACGCCTTGGACAAGTTCCAACACTGTGGAAGACATCATGTCTTACCCCTATCCCTAAGAAGCCACACCCTAGTGAGCTTAATGACTACAGACCTGTCGCTCTTACATCACATGTGATGAAGACAATGGAGCGATTGGTCTTAGGCATGCTCAGACCCCAGGTACGCCATGCACTAGACCCGTTACAGTTTGCATACCAGGAGAAAGTGGGCGTGGACGATGCCATCACTTATCTTCTACACAGGACACATTCCCACCTAGACAAGGGGAAAAGTGCTGTGAGAATCATGTTCTTTGATTTCTCAAGTGCTTTTAACACCATCCAGCCCCTCAGATTGGGAGACAAGCTCTTGCAGATGGGTGTGGACACTCACCTGGTAACCTGGATTACAGATTACCTGACCGAGCGACCACAGTTCATCAGACTGAAGAACTGTCTCTCTGACACTGTGATCTGCAGCACCGGAGTGCCACAGGGAACTGTGCTATCTCCAGTCCTGTTCAACTACACATCTGACTTCTGCTACAACACCGAGTCATGCCACATGCAGAAGTTTTCTGATGATACTGCAATTGTGGGGTGTATCAGGAACGGGCAAGAGGAGGAGTACAGGAGCCTGGTGGAGGACTTTGTGCAATGGTGCAAACTCAATCATCTTCAACTTAACACTTCAAAGACCAAGGAGATGGTGGTGGATTTCTGCAGGTCTAAGCCCACTCTGCTACCAGTCCACATTGATGGGGTCAATGTGGAGGTGGTTAGCACCTACAAGTATCTGGGTCTCCACCTGGACTGGTCAGCCAACACTGATGCACTCTACAAGAAAGGGCACAGCAGGCTGTACTTCCTGAGGAGGCTGCGGCCCTGTAATGTGTGCAGTAAGCTCCTCAGGATGTTCTACCAGTCTGTTGTTGCCAGCGTCCTCTTCTATGCAGTAGTATGTTGGGGAGGAAGCACAAGTAAGAAGGATGCGGGGCGAATTGACAGGCTGGTAAGGAAAGCTGGCTCTGTAGTGGGAGCTGAACTGGAGTGCATCACTTCAATATCTGACAAAAGGACCCTGAACAAACTGATCAACATCTTGGACAATGAGTGAGCTGGAGACTTCGCTCACTGCCTTGCACAACTGACAGACTGAGAAAGTCATTTGTCCCCAGGGCCATTGAACTGTTCAATGCCTCACTTAAGGGAAGAGGAGAGATAGACTTCTCTGCATAGTCTGTCTGCCTCTTCACCCCCTCCATGTTTGGTACTGTCTGTCCACTAGCCACTTTTACCACTGTCTTTATGCCTCACTGTTTGCGTGCTATATTAGCACATTAGCACATATGCATAACCCCCCCCCCCTCCATGCCACAGCCGAACTGTGGCCACACTTTTTTTAAATAGTTAAATATATAGATATATAGACTTTACTTTACTTTATTTCTGCATTGTTGCACTGTTGGACTTACTCACTTGCACTATCACCATGACCACTATCACCATTGCACTACCACCTTACCTCATTCACACAGAGCACCTTAGAGCACCTTACCATACCTTACTATGCACAGAGAATCACAGGCTCAGTCCCTGCCTCAGTCATTGCAAGCGCCTCTGATTGATTAATCACCACTATGTGGATACTGTTTTTAGAATTGATTTAGATTAAGTGTTAGTTAGTATAATTTGTATTTTTGTAATTTGTATTTTAGTATATTTTTATATATTGTATTTAAGTTTAGTTAGTATAATTTGTATTTTAGTATATTTAGCATATTCTTTATCTTCTACTGTCCTTATTGCTTAGTTGTGTTTTTATATTATTACTTTAATTACTCTTTCTGCTGTTAGAGAATGTGTTTGTGTTGTCTGTATGCTGCTGAGACCTTGAATTTCCCCTGGGGATCAATAAAGTATCTATCTATCTCTATCTATCATTTAGGGGAACTTCTTTGTTTACTATTTTTCCTTCATCATTAAGTCTATCATATTTATAGTTCATCCATTAGTGTTCTTCTCTCCAAATGTCTAATTGCCCCAGAATTTCAAAAAGATTTCAGGTGTACTCTTTCAGGAAAGCCCTTCATTTTATTGTCAAATGTATGCTTGGAGTTTTTCTTGTGTGTTTACCAACACACATTTTCACCATGTGAATGTGACTGCCCAATGTGTATGATTGTTAGTGGCTCAGTGGGATATAAAGAAAATACGACTTTGAGTTTAGTAGGCTATAATTTTCAGTTCCTGTTTATCTATTGCACGATGGGTAATGATTTAAAGGAATCATGTTGCAGTCTTGTAAATAGTGACCCTGCAAGATCCCTAGTCATTGCAAAATCATAGTCTGTGACTTAAAACTCTACTACTTGTCTTTAGATGTGAGAGGGTCTGAGACTGTAGTCTTTCAAAAATCTTTTCCAAATCTTTGCAAATCTTTCTAAAATCTGTCAGTGTAAGCAAAGTCCTTTTAGGCAAGTCCCACTCGGCGGTCATTTGACAACGATTTTTGGGCACTCGTCGGGCATCCATTTCGGCAGAAATGTGCGTGCGCAAGGCTTCACGACACCAATCTTGCTCCAGCGGCGAGATCACAACACATGATTGGCACAATGTCTTCACAACACACCATATGATTGGCTCAATGTATTCACATCACACCACATGATTGGCTCTGTGGGATACATTTTATATGTCTCTCATTGAATGTTTAGTATACCTTACATACATGTAGTGAAATCTAATTGCCATCTCCTTACTCTGACCCTTGTGTCTTTTGCATCTCCTAGGTTAGAATGTTTAGTTAACTTAACCCTTGTGTCAGCGTATTTGGGTAACCCCAGGATGCGGGGTCATGAACATTTCTTATCTTTGTCAAAACACCAGATGGTTAAGTGGGGTTGTAAACATTTCGTATCTCTGTTAAAATACCAGAAGGTTAAGTGATTAATGGAGGGTGACAACTTGTGATTTTCCATGGGTGTGGGGTAAGGTATAAGAGTTGGCTTCACCCACAGATGTGTGGGCTTGTTACTTTGACATTTCATGTGGGTAACATGCTCCCGGCGTCGTGAATAAAGCTGCAGTCTCACACCAGTTGTCTTGGATTAATTTTGACCACAGCTCAATGTATTCGCATGTCGACGTTTTGCCAAGGAAGGGGTGGGATATGTGTAGACAACGGCCATATTGGCGTGACAAACTAGCCCCATGCATTTCTATAGAGTATTTTTTGAGTGCTGTGTCTCCACATTAGAAAGTCTCTGGTGTAAGGAGGGTTTGAGGTGAAAGTGCTGTGGAGAAATTGCAGGATTGTTTGGCTCTGCCACCTAACCACATCCAGTTTACCTGCTGGGAAACCCTGTAGCTCCAGAGCAGGGGCTCAGACCAGGATAAATTGTTTGCTCGCCCTCCGTTCACTCTTTTGTTCATCTCAACCCAGCACTCCAGTGTGTCCTGCTCTGTGTGCGTCTTTGAGTTAACGTAAGTCATCACTTTAATGACCCTCACTATGACTTTTGTGATGTTTATCAGTTTGTAGAGTAGCTCTGCCATCATGTGTAAAGTTAAGGTCTTTGTTTGTTGGTTTGGTGTGTTGGAGTCCCATGTGAGAGATGATTAGGTGATGTTGGTTGACTTGGGATGTAAAGTATTGTTTAATTGTACCTTATATAGCCATATGATTTCAGTTTATTGTTCAAATGTCAATTGGTTTGTTTGTGAGTTGGGATCTGTACTGATTTACCCCATTTCACTGATTACTCCATTTTCTGTTTGTTTCCTCTTTGATGCAGCACACATACAAGTAAAGAACAAAAGAACAGATGAATTGAAACTCAAATAAAATTCACTTGTGTTGCACCGAAACCTGCCATCTCCGTGTCATCACTCCATGCCATTGAGCCTTCTGACCGAGGCTCTGCCTGCTCGCCACACACTCACTCTACCTCGACCCACATCGCCCCCTACAGTTCCTTCAGTTGGGTTGTGGAGGTTAGCATACTAGAATAGAATACTGTTAAGAATACTGTTGGGTTGTCGAGGTTAGCACACTATAACGTTACAGCTACTTGTCTGGACTTGTCGTGCAAGGCAAGAATAACTGCATAATTATAGGCTGTTCATCTTATTGACTCCAACACAGAACCCACCCCCACCCCCCTTCACCTACCACCACAAATACAATTCCATTCTGTGGGAAACACTGCCTTCCATTATCAGACCCTTCATCTTATCCATGACAAATGCATAGTCCTGTAGAATAGAGTATTGTTAGAATACTGTTGGGTTGTGGAGGTTAGCACACTAGAATAGGGTATTGTTAGAATACTATTAGGTTGTGGAGGTTAGCACCAGGGTGCAATTTGTAGGGGGGGATGGTGAGGATTTCCCCCCCTCTGGTTTTCCTATCCCTACCTCTGCTTTATTTTTATCCCCGGTGGGGACAACATTTATCCCCCTCTGCCCTTCATATTGATTAATGCTACTTCATATAAGTAAAGCGCTGCAACGTGAGAACAGTCTAGTAGGCTAGCCTACACAATAATCTGACATCAGAAACGCACAGTCACCGTCAGCACTCATGCTGCTGTGCTGACACAGTGGCTGCGTGATAACTACATTTGGCCTTGATCGTGCAGGACATTTCAGAATGTCGAGTGTGTAATCTATCATAAATGGCTAGTTTCAATGGAAAAGTTAGATCCAGATCAAAACCAAGAATAGATTATGTGATCTAATCCAATTTCAGGATCCTTGTTTCCCTTTGAACAAGCCATTTTCAAGATTTGATCCAATCCGATAGCCGAAATCCGGTAACTGAAATCCGATAACCGAAATCCGATCACGTTTCTTTTGAACAATTGGGCCCAAACAATCAAAGCATATGTAAAACTAAAAAGCTATGCTACCTCATGTTCGTTTTGCTAGGACCCCGTAAATCACCGCTTGCTGTTATATTTCTATTTGTTATTATGTTGTTTTGTTTGTATCTGTGGCATAACATACATAATGATAAGTGGTGTAAATGTTATGAGGGGAAAAAGGGAAGGACATGTGTAAGAGGGCAGTGATCTCGTGCATCAGGACCTGATAAGCATCGCTATATCACTCAAAAATAGCTTGTTATCAGCAAGGCAGCTGAGTGTTACCCTCCACCTGGCAAATGCCTTATCAGGCCTCTCTTTGCTGAAAACTGCTAAGGTACTTTAGGCCTAAAGTCCATCTGTCAGTGTTTACGGCTGAGTATCAGTACTGATAAACAGCTGGATAGGTTCAAAACAGACACCTGAGATAATGGGGTTGAAATACCAGCATGAGAGCAGAAGAAACAGACTAAATGCAGGGGAAGGATAAGCTATTTTTGTGGGATCATGTTAGACTGAATTCAAATTATTATGTTTTATGTTTACTTATGTTTTGATATGATAATCTCTCTTAATCTGGTATTTGAATATACATGTTATATTGTTGTGTATTGTTTGCTAATCAAGATATCGGATTTCAAAGTATTGCTTAGGCTACTAGCCTAGAAATCTAGACGCACCCTAGCGGCGGCAAATTAATTTGCTCTGCCTGTACGTCTAGTATCAAACCATAGGGATTTCTATTGGCTGATGCCGTGGACGTCATCCAATCACAGCGCTCTATTTTGTTAGAGAGTCGTAAGGCGGGCTTAACAGGATAACGACAGTCCTGCGACGGTGAACAACAAGGAAGGTGGCTATGGCTAACAAAGAGCGGTTGTTTGAAGTGGTTGATTACTTAATGATTGAAGTTGGCGTTGGTGTCGACTTTGGAGGAGTTGGACTTGTGCTTTTCTTTGAAAGTTGAGCTACACAATGCACTTAAGTCATTCCTTTCGAAGAAGGATGTATTTGCCGTTTTGCCGACCGGATACGGATATGGTCGTAGCGCTGGCCTATTGCATGCCTAGGCAGTTTGAAAGACAATTCTCTGCCCGCCCCTTGGATTAAGCGAGGTGAATGGTTCGATTCCAGACTATACATTTCAATGATATAGGATGGCCCGCCAGGCTAACTGATTGCATCTTAGTTGAGGGTCCTTGTGAAATTCTAGCAATATTCCCAATGTCCACCAGGTGGCAGCAGTAATCTGATTGTTACCACAGCGCTATGACTTAGATGGTGATCAGTGCGGCCCCACAGGTGAAGACTGGAGAGTGATGGATCTTACACAATGATTAGTAAACAGATCACACGTATGGTTACATGAGCGCTCATAATAGCTGTGACGTTTTATGACATTGTTTTACTTCATTTTCCCAGCATGCTTTCTACGTTTTACAATTTTACACTTTTTAATTGCATGATCCTACTCCATCAAACATTTCATTCTTTTCTACTTTAATTTGTTACTACATGCAGCATCAGGTGCTGTCTTCTCTTGGTAGAATTATTAATTTGGCCCTGCTGTAATCTTTGCCGTGTTCTTGGCAGGACCTGAGTGTCAGGCTTTATACGTCACCTCTGATTAATTATAAGCCTATTTTCTCTCATTTGACTTGGGTGATCAGTGACCCCAGAAAAAACGTGACTAGAAATCAGATCAGGGGTATAATTTTTGTTGCACTTACCTCAAGTTAGGGACTTTCAATCTGTGTCATGCATGAGTAAATGTGATCTCTCTCTCTCTCTCTCTCTCTCTCTCTCTCTCTCTCTCTCTCTCTCTCTCTCTCTTGTCTTGCTCTCTCTCTCTCTCACACACACACACACACACACACACTCATCACTTTTTCAGACGAAGTTGGCACATCATTGCTTACATACAGTAGTGCTAATACTCTTATTTGTCTATTGCTGCAAGAGGAGCAGAAATAACGTTTTTGCTCCTTTTACTTTTTTACACACATACAGTATAATGAGGTGTAACAACAAATAAACATGAATCCTGTTTGCCTGTATACTTTCCCTTAGTGGTCCTCACCACCTGGCCTGAATACTGTCTCCTTAAAAACAACTCGTCTGTCCACAGTGTCCACTAAATGTCCACACATGCATTTTGTCTTTGTACTAAACCTACAGTTACAATTACTACAGTACACCTACAGTTACAATTACTTGCAACTATAGAACTATGTTCTGTCCATAAAAGAACTCAGATAAGGACAGAATGTCTGAGCACTCTTTCCCTCCCACTCCTCTCTCATTTACCTTGAAGAGATGATTCAGAAAGCAAGGCAAGCGCTTGTATAATGTTTACTAGGCTTGAGCCCGTATGTTGACGGTTTAATTGCTTTCTGCATACCCACTAATGTGCAGAAAAAATGATACAGCAGCAGTTGCTGTGTCCTTTACAGCCGGTACTGTTTTAACATTTATCTCCCAAAGTAGCTGCTTCTGTCCTGATGGTGCATTTTCATTTTTATGGTTCACATTAGTGCATGTTGGCTTTACACTTTTATGAAGGTAATGAGTGGAACATTGTGTGTGTGTGCACCTGTATGAAGGTTTTTTACCTAGAAGTTGCTTTTTTGTATTATGCATGGCTTAATGGTAGATAAACCTAGTTATATTTCACAAATACAGCACTATATGCCATATATCTCTGCATTATAAACTAATTCAATCCATGGAAGAATTTCCAAAATATAATTTTACAATTATGAAACATGAATGCCACAATGCCACTACAAGACTGACATCTTATGCAACCAGCTTCACGTTTCAAGTCTTATGTCCTCCAGGACTACACTAATTAACAGACTCGGTATATTTGCAGTATGAGTAGATTAATCCATAGTCATGGCTACATGTGTCAGTTATCAATATAGTCTCACCTCCTCCATGGCTCTGGCACAAGTAGGGGAAGCGCCAGACGTTTCCGAGCCCGACACAGAACCCCACGCAGGTGAGCATGTACTGGGTTTTGTTGTCCCACTTGGGTCTGCTGTCCGCCTCCTCCACCTCCAGCTTCTCCAGGTCGGCATGTGATGGGATCCGGTCATCCAGACCCGGGTTAGGCAGCTTCAGCTTCATGGCAGTAGCCTATACGGTCCTCAAGTCTGGGAGAATAGGAGGTAAAACAGCTGGTTAGGTCTTCTTGTGTTAGACCTCAGTAAACGTCAGCACTGCAGGTGTTACATGGCTAAGAGTTGACAGCTGCTCTGCTTAGCAGGTGGCTGTGGCCATGACCACTGGAAAATGATTGACAGCCTCTATGACCTGGCCCCAGCATTCAGGTGGGAGACACCTAGACAAAGGGCTCTTATCTGCTGCATCTGCAACAGTTGGATACTGAGAAACTATGATTATGATTAGATTACATTAAATTACCCACTTACAGTACATTTAATCAGATGGCAGATGCTCAAGCAATTTACAAGTGAAGGACAAGACAGGCAAATAGCAGATTGAGTTCAGTATGTGAAAGAGGAGCAGTGCAAGAAAGCCAACGCCAGCATCACCACCTCAGTAATGGAAACACGGTAAACCACTGACAGCTACATTTAGGTGACAATTTGGTAGACAATATTGCTAATTGATGATTAAAAAAAGAACAACCAAGTTAACCATAATCCCGTTTGTAAGTCCAAAGTCACAGTATTCTCTCATGATCTACAGTATGTTTATGCAGTTTGGATGTCAGGTGTGTTGTGATATTGATTTTTAAAAATAAAACATCACACTCCATGGGAAGACAATGTGTAGGCATGTGTAGAACTTCCAAAGAATCCAAATTATTGCTACCTGATTATGCAGTTCCATGGACATTGTATATTTTAAGTAGATCATTCAAGGACATTCAACAAGCAAAAGTTAGTTATAGTTATTGTAAGAATTTGAAATTCCGACTGTAAGATAATCATTAAATACTCATGAAAGCAAACTATGGAGATTGAACTAGTGTTCTTTAGATTTGTTCTTTGTTTCTTTGAATCTGTGATTCATGACGAAAAGGACTAATTAAAAAGAACACAGGCACAAAAAAAAACCCAAAGCACAGGCTGTCATAGTCTGCATAATCATTCTAAAATTATTGATGTCTGTGTTTTATCCCCCATATTCTTCTGCAAGTAAAGAAAAAGGACTGTCACAGAAAAAGTCCAGTAGTAAAAATAAAAAGAGTAAACATTTTACACCTGGACACAAGGAAGATGGGATGATATACAGACAGCCTATGTCAGTCTTGTGATTCATACACTGATGGCAAAAAATCCATAATGCTTTAACTGAAAGGAAATCTGATGAGAAATTAAATTATGATGAAAAACTAAATAATATAATCATAAAATAAGGATTAAGTGTCATTGATATTGTTCAAATATCATATATTTTAAAAGGCTTTATGTTGTGTACAGTTCAGCATATCTATAACTTAATGTGACCTCTTTTGTCATGCCATATAAATGATTATGACAGTGTCAACTGTGTCACGCCACATGAAGCGATTGTCATTCAACTATAAAATTAAGCCTTATCTAATATCAGTGAAATGCTAGTGTGTGCTCAACTTATAATTACAATAATAAAACAAAATCCCCTTACCTAACGCAGAAAATCCAGAGGTGCAGTAGCGTATTGATAGGGTTTGCAGCATCCAAGGCAGGCAATGAGATTTCAGCCTCAGGGAAGGATCCTCATTGAACATGTACAGAACATGCTCCACCACTGGCTGTTTTATTGGCCATGGGTATGTGGAGGACCCGCGCCACACCTGCAAATACAGGTACAAATCAGCTACACAGATGAGGGGGAAAAATGTCGACTAGTTGCTCTGACGAAACATGTTATTTATAGCCTGTGTGTTGCAACAAAGCTGAATGGGCCTCACAGTGCTCGGAGTACACTTTTGTTACATGTGTTGGTTGATGTGTTCCCCCTGAGATCCATACTGGGAACATGCTGTGATATGATGACCTTGATAAAACTAATGAGTCACTAACTTCCTGTGGATCTTCCACCATCAATCCTCTCCTGAAAAGAAACATGTTTTTTTTTCTTAATCCAAAATTTACCATAGGGTTTGCTCATGTCCTACTGACCAACTGGAAGACAATAACAGCAACACAAGTCAGGTTGCCATGACACTGAGCTTCTTGAGACAGTATGAAAGGATAAGGCGATCAAACACTCCAATTTTAGTTTTATCTCTCCTTATCTCAACCCAGGCCTATAGGCTACATAACTGTAATCCTCTCTTTACAAAACATTGACACAAATGTCACAACTATGATGATAGTCTTTATTGCACTCTTTATAACGTCAATAAGCCTTGATTGCAGTAAGAATTGTGGTGTCATGACACAGCAGTTTATGATACTAACTTAAACTTGAGGACAGGTTTCCGCCCAGGACACAATCAGCACTTGTGCTTGTCTCTTAGTTACGCATTAAACCCAGTCTCCCGATCATGCTTTGTTATTGTTACTTGTTACAGATAGCATAGACAAATGCAGCCTCTGTTACGGTTAAATATGGTTACGGCAAAACATGTTGACAACGCATTCCTGTCCAATCATAATGGTATTGTTGTGGGTCCTGTCTTCTTGTCGTGTTTACTGATGACCCCTAGCATCTCTGTCACAGAGAGATGCGGCACTGAGGAGATAAGACTCTGCAACAGAGAGAGCAAGCCCAACACATGCACACATACAGAGGGAGCAAGAGAGAGAGAGAGAACAGGGGAATACACATATACACACAGAGGGAGAGACAGAGAGAGAGAGAAAATACACAAACACCTACTGTTCATACCCTCACATAACACTGTTAGTAAACAGACATTCTGGTATGAATTTTAGCCAGATGAAGAAGATGCACAGCTGATTCTGTATCTTTAGGATACAGTTGTGACATATTTGATAACATGCTAATGTGGGTTTATAGGCTTGCAGCTGTATTAACAGATGGGAGTACATGCTGGTTGATGCTCATTCATACTGTATGTGGGTCAAAGGTTCAACGATCCTGTTGACTCAGAAGTAGATTTATTATCAGATGCATTCAAAACATAAAAAATAGCTTAACTCTCCCCAAAGGACTTCCAAGCCATGAGTGGTTCTGTGGTGTGGACAGTGTTTCTCTGTGATGAAAATGACAACAAAGCTGATCATGAAATAATAATCCCGATAAAAACCTTCTGATAAAAAAGTTTTTCTCTTTCAGATTATGTTTTTATGGGCATGAGATGACAAGCCCTACAGAATGTGAATTTTGCATAACTTTTCAAAGAGTGTAGCCGTCTATGAACGTGCCAGTTTTGTTGGGATTCTGTTGTAAATGCTTACGCCAGAAGTAGCCAGCTAGATGTGCTTGCAAGTACACTAACTGAATTGTAATCAACTAACATTGGCAACAGAGTATCCTTATTTATTTATCTATCTATGGTTCTTCACTGTCCTCTAGTGTGTATATTAGTACAGCGGCTAAGCAACAGAGTCGTTCACTTTTTGCAGAAAGCACAAAACTTGGCACAGTTATACTACTACCCCTAGTGATCAAAAGACCCCAGCACATACAGTATAGTGCCCCCAAATGGCCACCATCTTGACTTCACATTTTACTAATGCTTTTTAATGCTGCTATTTACAGGGTCTTCCTATTTTCACTACATTAATTGTTGTAATTGTATGTACTGTTGTCGTATCTATCTCTTGATAAATCTCATTTTTACTTAAGTCTAAATCTCTGACGTTTTATTCACTGATTTGTTGGTTTGTTTGTTTGTTTGTATTATTACAACTTTTCTTTTTTCTTCTCATTCTTTTATCTTTATTATTGTGTTAAATGCTTCAAATGTAAAGAACTTTGAGCTGCATTCTGTGCATGAAAGGTGCTATACAAATAAAGCTTATTATTATTATTATTATTATTTTTATTATTTACAGTACCCTCCACAATTATTTGCACCTCTGCTAAAGTTGACTAAAAAGAGGAATATAAAATCATCATTTGGAAATCATTTTTATGCTCATTGAGCTCAATGCAAATCAAACCAGCTAATAGGCTAACTGAAATATGCCAATCTCTAGGTATGGGGAAGGGTATGTGATGATGTGGGGCTATTTTAATTCCAAAGGCCAAGGGAACTTTATCAGGGTGCATAGTATCCTGGATCCATAAAATAACTGGCCTTTAAAAATGAAAATCTGCCTGCCTCTATGGGAATTTAACATGGGGTGCCAATACTTATGACCCCTGTATTTTAAGGAAGAACATTTATTTATGTATTTATTTATTTATTTATGATTGATACATTATTCATTCACAAAAAAAATGGATGTGGATGTTGGATATTTCCTCATTTTTTATTTAAGGCATTAAGATCAATTTCCAAAAGATGATTTTATATTCCTGTTTTTAGTCAACTTTAGCAGAGGTGCCAATAATTCTGGAGGGTACTGTAGATTCCAATATGGCTGCCATGTGTAAGAGAATAAGGCAATTATTCTCTATTTTGGTTGATGGAAGTAACTACCTACATTGTCAATAAATTAATATTCTACACTTTTCTCTTCCTGAGCAAACCTTAACTCTTATACACTACTCAAAAATTGAAAGGATCACTTTGATGCACATCGGGATGAAAGGGGTGTATTCCAAGTACGTGGTTTAGTGACAAACCTGGATAAGTTAACTTAGAGTAAATGGTAAACCTCCTATAACAAGTGTGTTGTTTTGTTAGGAGAATGAAGCCATACAGCTCTTCTATTAGGTTTTACCACTTACTCTGAGTTAACTTACCCAGGTTTGTCACTAAACCACGTACTTGGAATACCCCCCAGATCTCAATGGGGAAAAAACATCATGCTGAATATCTATACTGATATGGACTGCATGGGTAATGTGGAATGAAAGGATGTCACATCGTTTTTTTGGGGGATGAAAATAACCAATCTATAGAGGACTGAATTCAAAGACCCACTAAAATCAAAGTAAAAAAAATGTGGCAGGCTAGTTTTGCCTAAATTTCATTGCAGCAACTCATAATGGTACTCAGTAGTTTGTATGGCCCAAACGTGTTTGATGGCATCAGGGCAGGCTCCTACTGAGACGGCAGATGATGTCCTGGGGATCTGCTCCCAGATGTGGACACGGCCATCGCTGTGCAACCTGGCGGTGTTGGATGGACCAAAACATAATGCCCTAGAGGTGTTCAATTGGATTTAAGTCAGGGGAGTGTGGGACAGTCAATCAATTCCTTCATCCTCCAGGAACTGCCTGCACACTCTCCCTCTAGTGGCCGGCCATTGTTGTGCACCAGGAGGAACCCAGGACCCACTGCACCAGTACAGGGTCAGACAATGGGTCTGAAGATTTCATCCCGATACGTAAGAGCAGTGAAGAAGTGAGGAATGCCGTTGTCTTGAGGTCTGTGCGTCCTTTCAAGGATATGCCTCCCCAGACAATACCCTGGCCCACCACCACACCGGTCATGCTGAATGATGTTCAGGGGGGTGAATGATGTTGCAGGCAGCATAATGTTCTCCACCACATCTTCAGACCCTTTCATCTCTTTCACATGTGCTCAGGGTGAACCTGCTCTCATCTGTAAAAAAAGCACAGGGCACCAGTGGCGAACCTGCCAATTTTGTATTCTATGGCAAATGCCAATTGAGCTCCACAGTGCTGGGCAGTGAGCACAGGTCCCTTTAGAGGCCATTTGGCCCTCAGGCCATCCTCATGAAGATAGTGTGGTCAGCGACATTCACACCATTCACACCAGTGGCCTGCTGGAGGTCATTTTGTAGGGCTCTGGCAGGGCTCCTACTGTTCCTCCTTGCACAAAGGAGCAGATACTGGTCCTGCTGCTGAGTTAAGGACCTTCTACCACCCTGCCCAGCTCTCCTAGACCCTGCCTGTCTCCTGGAATCTCCTCTATGCTCTTGAGACTGCGCTGGGAGACACAGCAATCCTTCTGGCAATGGACTGCATTCAGGGGTGTAGTGGAGGCTAAACGCAAGTAAACGCAGTTTATCCACCTCTAAAATTTCAGAAACAGAGTTTATCCACCTCTTGTTAGAGTTTATTCACCTCTCAAAAGTACCAGTAGTGACACTGACCCTAGCCAAATGGGAAACTAGTGAAAAATCAGTCAAGAAGGATAATGTTCTCCACTGTTTTCTCTGTTACAAATACCACCTTTTAACATCAAACAGAATGAAGGAACCTCAAACGGCAATTTAAATAATAACATTTAATCATCTTGACGGCAAAAATATGAAAGCAAGATAACAATTGAGTTTGAGTGGCATACATTCAGGCACAGATACAATCAATTTGGGCACCAGTGCACCACGTGATGTCGCTGTTTGCCTTGCAACTCGCTTGCATCTCTACGCCGTAGATTATGCCAAAGCGTTTAAGCCGGTGGGTGAGGAGGGGGTGTCTGGCTTACCGTCAGACGCCAAGAGGGACCGGCTGTCCCGGCTATAGGTTTCCCTAGCACCTTACTGCCGCCGCTGTCATTGGACACCTGCCTTTCTCGAAGTAGCGTCGCAGTGAGCAGCAAGGTCGGTCCCCCTAGAACAGCACAGTCAGAGCGGAGGACGAGGGCATATTTGGTCGCAATTGATCCAGTGCCATAATAAACGGCCGTCGGATCCATCGTGACATTTGCAACTGGCTGTAGAGGAGGATACATTTGAACAGGAGTAGTTCGAGTAGTGAGGCGCTGCAGCCGTCGCCGGGACAACCTGCTGGTTTTGTTGTTGTTACAGAAGAGGGGAGCACTAAGCGACGGATTTAATCATTAAACCGGGTTACCCCCACTTCGGTGCTACTTGCATGGATACATCATGGCCTCGTTAGTTTGCAGGGTTCAGTTTTTAGATGACACCGATCCATTTAACAGTACAAATTTCCCAGAGCCGACAAGACCACCGCAATACACTTTTAGGGAAGACATCCCCCTCATCAACCAAATTGCCGGTGTCCACCGACTTCTAAAAGCCCCGCACAAGGTAGGCTATGATGACATTCTGTGTTGTGTGTGTCCATAATACTGTCATGATATTCTGTCGTCATCAGAAGAAAAGGTAGTTTGTTTAGCTCTTGGCTAAGACTGTAAAGCTGTTTAGCAGTAAGCTATCCATAACATAGCCTAGTTTAGATCCAGAAACAAATGTGTGATAATGAGTTTGTTTACAAATGTGTGTTTGTGGCAGAAACAAGTTTACATTGCCATTCATAGTTCTGTGTAGGCTATGATGTCTTTGGGAATATATATTTCTCCATTTCGGTTACACTAATAGTTCTTACAAGCCTTTACGGTAAGCACTGCTGTAGTTTAACTGTTCGTGTCACTGCGACAGGTGGACGTGAGGCTTTAGCCGAGCCCCATATCCTCAGCTACCCGTCCCATTCATTTAAAAGCAACAGTTGCATGGAAGTCATCAACAGCGCAGCACGAATATTTAAGAGGGCTAGTGTACACAAAAAACCCGTTCAGATAAACCCTCTAAAATAAATGTAACTTTAAGCCTAATTGATATGCGCAGGCATTTGTTCTATTTCTTAGGAGGGTGTGAAACTAACACAGATTGATGCCCCTTTAATCTCTGACACACAGGCTTCTATAATTCAACGGAACACAGTGAGTCACAATGTGTATCAAATGTACATATTCATGGAAAGATAGTCTACCCTTCCCAAAGCATTGTCCTGCACTGAATCATATTCGGTAACGCGCATTCAGGAAAATACATATTTGGGTTGGTAGTGGTCTGTGCGCGTTTACGCACGTATTATTCCTTATGTATTTATGGATAACAACACAACCAACAACAATAACAAATACTCATTAAACTGCCAAAATGGCTAGCACTTGTAGCAATATTTAAAACGTGAGATCTCTCATGCCTAATTCCTATACAAAGGATTTGGACGCATTTACGGCGTATGGAGTGTTCTTATGTCATCAATTCCTCCGCATGTGAGGTCGTAGGCTATCTGGCGGATGGGGCCAGCGATGGATCAGTGTCAGAGATGCGGATTAGCTGTTGTAAGATATCATATACAGGGGATCAACAGGTTTGGGGGATAGAGCTTACTATTTAGACAGAGTAATGATTTATGTGGAATGTCTGGTGCTGCTAGAAGAGGATGTGTCAGGGAGAATGCATTCAGGCAGAGGGTGAAGCTTAAGGTTTGTGCGCAGTTAGTTTAACACCAGCCACTGTACTCTGCTGCAATATACATGCCCCCCTCCTCCGTTTCACTTTCCTGTCATCCCTCCCATGGTTTTTTTTTACTTCTGCTCTACTTTCTCTCACTCTCTTCTCTCTGTCATCTGTCTGTTCCCCTTTACTGTCTCTGTGTTCTGTAGGTTTTTTTGTCTCCCACTCTCTTATTTTAGAGACAAGGCAGTGGACTGTAATTGAATGTTATGCTAAAATCTGTAAAATATAGGTCACTTGTGCTCCTGGCCTGCGGCTGCAGGCTGGAGTTTACTCACACTTTGTTCTCGGGGCCGAGCGCGCCATGGCTTTCACTGACCTCTCCACCCCCACCCTCACTCGGTGTGTGTGTGTGTACGTTTCAGAGTGCACGCCAGGTGTACACATATACAAGTGCAAATGCCAAAAACACACACGCACACACACACACACACACAGAGAGAGAGATAACAGACAAAATAGACATGCATATATATAGTAACACATCTATTGCAGACATACACACAAAATGTGCGTGAATAGACGCAAACATACTACGTAGACAATCTGACAATCGCAAACAGACCATTTAAAGCAAAGGTGTCAGATATGCACACACACACACACACACACACACACACACATACACACACACACACACACACACACACACACACACACACACACACACACACACAGACACAAACACACACACACATCGTGTGACCCAGCCATCACAGCCTCAGTCCCAGGTTTCATCACACTGCCATGTTTCATCATCTTTCCCAGCAACCTCTGGCTGTTGACAGATATAAT